>NC_088409.1:21730088-21950088 GCF_034236695.1 Oncorhynchus nerka
TCTAGCTCATCCATTGCTCAGCACCAACCTGGACTCAGGGGTAGACGTAACATATTAAATGTAATCCAAAAGACTTACTGGTATGATATGCTACGTTTCATATGGTACAGTGGCTTGTGAAAGTATTCACCCCCCCTTGTCTTTTTCCTATTTTGTTGCCTTACAACATGGAATTCAAATGTATTTTTGGGGGGTTTGTATCTTTTGATGTACACAACATGCCTACCACTCTGAAGATGCAAAATATTTTTTCTTGTAAAATAAACAAGAAATACGACAAAAAATGGAAAACTTGAGCATACATAACTATTCACCCCCCAAGGTCAATACTTTGTAGAGCCACATTTTGCAGCAATTACAGATGCAAGTCTCTTGGGGTATGTCTCTATAAGCTTGTCACATCGAGCCACTGGGATTTTTGCCCATTCTTCAAGGCAGTACTGCTCCAGCTCCAAGTTGGATGGGTTCCGCTGGTGTACAGCAGTCTTTAAGTCATAACACAGAATCTCATTTGGATTGAGGTCTGGGCTTTGACTCGGGCACTCCAAGACATTTAAATGTTTCCCCTTAAACCACTCGAGTGTTGCTTTAGCAGTATGCTTAGGGTCATTGTCCTGCTGGAAGGTGAACATCCGTCCCAGTCTCAAATCTCTGGAAGACTGAAACAGGTTTCCCTCAGAAATGTCCCTGTATTTAGCGCCATCCATTATTCCTTAAATTCTAACCAGTTTCCCAGTCCCTGCCGATGAAAAACATCCCCACAGCTTGATGCTGCCACCACCATGCTTCACTGTGGAGATAGTGTTCTCTGGGTGATGAGAGGTGTTGGGTTTGTGTCAGACATAGTGTGTTCCTTGATAGCCAAAAAGCCCCCAAAATTCTGGCCACTCTTCCTTAATGCCCAGCTCTGTGGAGTGTACGGCTTAAAGTGGACATATGGACAGGTACTCCCATCTCCTCTGTGGAGCGTTGCAGCTCCTTTCAGGGTTATCTTTGGTCTCTTTGTGGCCTCTCTGATTAATGCCCACCTTGCCTGGTCCTGGAGTTTTGGTGGACGGCCCTCTCTTGGCAGGTTTGTTGTGGTGCCATATTCTTTCCATTTTTTAATAATGGATTTAATGGTGCTCTGTGGGATGTTTAAAGTTTCAGATATTTTTTTAGAACCCAACCCTGGTCTGTACTTCTCCACAACTTTGTCCCTGACCTGTTTGGAGAGCTCCTTGATCTTCATGGTGCCACTTGCTTGGTGGAGCCCCTTGGGGGCCTTTCAGAACAGGTGTATATATAGTGAAATCATGTGACAGATCATGTGACACTTAGAATGCACACAGGTGGACTTTATTTATATAATTATGTGACTTCTGAAGGTAATTGATTGCACCAGATCTTATTTAGGGGCTTCATAGCAAAGGGGTGAAAACATATGCACTCACCACTTTTCATTTTTTTTGTTTTTGTTTTGTTTTTTGAAACAAGTTATTTTTTACATTTCACTTCACCAATTTGGGCTATTTTGTGTATGTCCATTACCTGAAATCCAAATAAAAATCCATGTAAATGACAGGTTGTAATGCAACAAAATAGGAAAAAACGCCAAGGGGGATGAATACTTTTGCAAGGCTCTGTATGTAATTAATTAGTGGATTTCGATCATCATATGATATCTTACAAATTGCAATTTGTACAATATGTTATTATTGCAATTCGTACAATATTTTACAAAATTGCAAACCTATCATATGTTACAAATTCCCAATTTGTTTTCACTAACATTAGTTAGGTGGCTAACAGTAACATTACCTAGGCTACGGTTTAGGGTTAAGGTTAGGAGTTAGATTAAGGGTTAAGGTTAGGGTCAAGGAAAGGGTTAGCTAACATGATAAATAGTTGCAAAATAGATCAAAAGTCATAAGAAGTTGCAAAATTGGTAATTTGTTAAAATGCTAAAGTTGTCCGTGATGAGATTCGAAATGCAACTTTTGGGTTGCTATACTTTTGCGTTCTATTTCCACCCATCAACCTTCGCATTAAACGTCCACCCATCCACCCGGACCAACCACCCTACTTTAGTTTTTGCCTTAAGTAACCTTCTGTCTTATGTAACCACACCAAACATAACATGACTAATTTGAGTATCCCGGATTTACATTTACTATGTTACGTCTAGTCTATGAGACCAGGCTGTTAGCACAACACGGACAGCCAATCCCGCTCGGCTCGACTCCTAAGTATACCTGGAGATTTTAGACACGAATAAAAACTATGTCTGTACTGAGATGACCTGACGGAACCATGACAGGTACCGAGTGAAGAATTAATAACGGAATATCAAGAAAAGAACACTGCGTCTGTTCCGGAGGCGTTCGAGGTTCGAGTGAACACCTTTTGGTTCGGAGCGCACACATACGCACGCATCTGAGCAGCGATGGGTGCTTGGACGCTGCTGCTGTGCCTACTCGCCATTGTGAGAGGTGAGTAAGTTGTCTGTCGAGGCTTTGTTAATGACTCGCCGGAGCCGGGAATGATGCGCTTTTGTGTGGCTCTTCTCGGTACGAAGCACCATACATTAGTCTTCTATAGATGTAATGGAAGGATGCTTTGAGGGAGGGATAGTTGGATAAAGGGAGAGGAGAAGACAAGATAGAGATAATGACCGTTTCATTGCTGTGTCACCATCGTTCTCCTAACGTCTCTGTGTGAGTACGTACTAGGCTACAACGGAATGATGATGTTAGGGAGAAATGATACATCATAACTGCATTACGTTATGCGCTCAACTGGGGTGATCTTTTATGACAACATTACTGAAGGCAACCAGGAAGACAATATTTATCTTTATGCTACGCGTTCATATATTGTAGAATGCAATACAATGGAGAAGGTGAGTTCCCCTCCTACAATAAAAGACGCGTTGAATCCTATACCCAAGCAATCCATGGTTATTGAGTCCCCATTACTGTGTGGATATGTCTTCCTTTCTATTGAGAGAATGTTTTTTCCATCGACATAGCCTTTTAGTCTATATTTCTTAGCCATTATAATGACGTTACATGACTGATAATGGAATATTATGTGTCACTGTATAGCTGGCCTTGCTTATAGTACACAGATCAAGTAACATTATCACCCTAGTGTGGGATCCAAGGTTAGATGTATGATTTACACACACACACACACACACACACACACACACACACACACACACACACACATACACACAAGCACATCTTTACACACACTACATGCACACGTGGCGGCAGGTAGCCTAGCGGTTAGAGCGTTGGGCCAGTAACTGAAAGGTTGCTACTTATAACTGAACCGACAAGGTAAAAAAATCTGTTGATGTGCCCTTGAGCAAGGCACTTAACCCTAATTGCACCAGGGACACCGTTGATAATGGCAGACCCTGGCCGTGACTCCACTCTCCGAGGGTGTCTCCATATGGACGTGTACTTGTGTGAAATAGGACAAATATAAGCACTCACATGGTCCACACATACACACAAACACACATACACACAAACACACATACACCCCCCCTACCTACACAAACACACATACACCCCCCCTACCTACACACATACACCCCCCCTACCTACACAATTGAGCCCCACAGTGGACGCGTCATAAAACCGAGCAGTCAAACATGGAAATGGTTCGCTCTCGTGTAAATGTCTCTCAGACAAGGAGACTTTTATCTATATATTCAGCTCTATTTACTCTCGGATTCCAAAATGCTAATTAGCATCAAGTAGACATCATGACTACACATCCCTGCAAGCTCTTGCATGTAGACTACACATCCCTGAAAGCTCTTGCATGTAGACTACACATCCCTGAAAGCTCTTGCACGTAGACTACACATCCCTGCAAGCTCTTGCACATAGACTACACATCCCTGCAAGCTCTTGCACGTAGACTACACCTTCCTGAAAGCTCTTGCACGTAGACTACACCTCCCTGAAAGCTCTTGCACGTAGACTACACATCCCTGAAAGCTCTTGCACTTCATCTCTAGCTGACACGTTTGCTGTCAGCCAGCTATATGAATAAGTTGGCATGGTGTTAGAATGCACTGCTGTATTAAAGCAATTGAGAACTAACTTGTTGACATGTTCTGTTGCAGATTCAAAGCCAAATGAACTCATTGCAGAATGTATCCATAATCATGAATAAATAAGCATATTGTTTTGACCAGAATGCACCAGTCACCCATCAATCACGTCAAACACCTGTGAGAGCGGAATTACAAGATGGTGTTATAATACTGTTATTGCATCAAATGGTTGTTTTGTGGAATAGAATAGGGGTCTTATAACACTGTCATCTGGGCATGGTCTTCTGAATTGGGCCTCTGGGGGCTCAATGCTGACCGTGGATTTACCATGCCTTTGGTGATAAAACCTAAAGAACGCATTCCATAGCATGAGTTGGTGTTTGTGTGCTGGGAGGTACCAGGATAGAGATGGCTCCTGTATGGATAATGATGAGAGGAACTTTGTTTTTGGGGGCCAGACCCTGGTTTCCGCACAATGAGAACAGTCTTTACAGCAGATACTGTCTGCTGTGAATTGTCAATTTATTTTATGCAAATTATTATGACCTATTCCACACATCTGTTGTTTGTCATGTAGACTAAGGGGGTGTATCTTTGCTATAAAAGAGCTTTGTTTCCTTTGTGTCGGGGCTCTCAACGAATCATATAAGGGTGGTTCGTTGACCAGCCATCACTATTGCAGGGTACTCACGTCATTAACTTGTGTGTGTGGTGTGACCTGCTTTCCTGATTAATAAGTGAATTAAGATTAGTTTATGTGTAAATCTGACTTGTGTGATGAGTTTGTCTCTCCTCATTTGATAATACAGAAATAACCACCACACACCTTAACTCCAACAATTCAATTGTTTTAATGAAATCTAAATAGTAAACAATGCATGCATGTGCCTTTTATACATAACATATAAACATCTGAATGTAAGTAAAGATGAAATGATTTCTTCATCAATGCCACAAACCTGGGACATCGAAGAGCACCATATGAACTATTATTCCTATCAGAGAACAACACACAGATTCTTCTGATTTTAGACCAGCACAAATAACACCATGTAAAACAGCATATTGTAATTTTTGGTTGGGGTGAGTTACAAATGTAGAAACAACTGAAGGTGTAAGGTAGCTTTTATATAAAATACTAGGTCAACTCCAGCAGAATGAGAAACACACCTAACAGACTCAAAACAAGGAAGCCATGCCTAAACACAGCTATATCAACACCCTTCTAGTGTAACAGGTCCATGAAGCCATGCCTAAACACAGCTATATCAACACCCTTCTAGTGTATCAGGTCCATGTAGCCATGCCTAAACACAGCTATATCAACACCCTTCTAGTGTATCAGGTCCATGTAGCCATGCCTAAACACAGCTATACCCTTCAATCAGGTCCCCTTCTAGTGTAACAGGTCCATGTAGCCATGCCTAAACACAGCTATATCAACACCCTTCTAGTGTAACAGGTCCATGTAGCCATGCCTAAACACAGCTATATCAACACCCTTCTAGTCAATGTAACAGGTCCATGTAGCCATGTCTAAACACAGCTATATCAACACCCTTCTAGTGTAACAGGTCCATGTAGCCATGCCTAAACACAGCTATATCAACACCCTTCTAGTGTAACAGGTCCATGTAGCCATGCCTAAACACAGCTATATCAACACCCTTCTAGTCAATGTAACAGGTCCATGAAGCCATGCCTAAACACAGCTATATCAACACCCTTCTGGTCAATGTAACAGGTCCATGTAGCCATGCCTAAACACAGCTATATCAACACCCTTCTGGTCAATGTAACAGGTCCATGTAGCCATGCCTAAACACAGCTATATCAACACCCTTCTAGTGTAACAGGTCCATGTAGCCATGCCTAAACACAGCTATATCAACACCCTTCTAGTGTAACAGGTCCATGAAGCCATGCCTAAACACTGCTATATCAACACCCTTCTAGTGTAACAGGTCCATGTAGCCATGCCTAAACACAGCTATATCAACACCCTTCTAGTGTAACAGGTCCATGTAGCCATGCCTAAACACAGCTATATCAATACCCTTCTAGTGTAACAGGTCCATGTAGCCATGCCTAAACACAGCTATACCAACACCCTTCTAGTGTAACAGGTCCATGTAGCCATGCCTAAACACAGCTATATCAACACCCTTCTAGTCAATGTAACAGGTCCATGTAGCCATGCCTAAACACAGCTATATCAACACCCTTCTAGTGTAACAGGTCCATGTAGCCATGCCTAAACACAGCTATATCAACACCCTTCTAGTCAATGTAACAGGTCCATGTAGCCATGCCTAAACACAGCTATATCAACACCCTTCTAGTGTAACAGGTCCATGTAGCCATGCCTAAACACAGCTATATCAACACCCTTCTAGTCAATGTAACAGGTCCATGTAGCCATGCCTAAACACAGCTATATCAACACCCTTCTAGTCAATGTAACAGGTCCATGTAGCCATGCCTAAACACAGCTATATCAACACCCTTCTAGTGTATCAGGTCCATGTAGCCATGCCTAAACACAGCTATATCAACACCCTTCTAGTGTAACAGGTCCATGTAGCTATGCCTAAACACAGCTATATCAACACCCTTCTAGTGTAACAGGTCCATGTAGCCATGTCTAAACACAGCTATATCAACACCCTTCTAGTGTAACAGGTCCATGTTGCTGCTATCAATTGTGGGCAGCACCTTTACCATTGCATTCAGTCTGAACCGCAGGATGAGCAGGAGGACAGAATTTACATAGGTGAAAGAAAGGTAGCAAAAACAGTACACCACAACTCTTTTAAATGTGTTTCTGAGTCTAGATATGATCAAATCAGGAGAAGAACAAGTGAAGGAAGCAGCATAGGGAAATTGGGTGAACGTAGGGTGGTTTTACAGCGATAAGATGGAGAGTTAAAAGGGTCTGAAGTTGAGGGACCGTGGGGCATGAAAGGCATAGTGTGGAATAAGGGGTAGCTAGAGGGATGGTTGGCCATGGAATAAACATACAATGTGGTGCTGGTGTGCTTCAACACCCCTTTAGGTTGTTGTTACCCCATGTCCAGTCATACTCGGGGCCTCAGAGTGTGTCCCTCGACGTCCTTCCGTCTCAGTTGCAGCATTCAAATCGTGGTCATTGTGTGACATTAAAGACAATGAGTCATCACAGCATTTCCACAAATTAAGCCATAGACAATACCATTGAGGACAGCATTTTGTTGACAACATGGTGGTTTATACTATGTCTGCTGTGTGTGAATGATGGAAGAATCTTACCCCAGCTGTAGGTCCATTTGAGTGTGTGTGGCCACTTAGGCCTGCACATCAACCAGTACTGGGTCCATTTGAGACTTGTAATGCTTGCTTTCAAAGTGCTGCTTAAATTTCTTCAGGTCTGCATATATACTGTGCAAAAGTATAAACACAACATGTAAAGTGTTGGTCCCATGTTTGATGAGCTGAAATAAAAGATACCATAAATGTTCCATACTCATAAAAAGTGTATTTCTCTAAAAAGTTTGTTTACATCCCTGTTAGTGAGAATTGATCCTTTGCCAATACAATCCAGTCACCTGACAGGTGTGGCATATCAAGAAGCTGATCAAACAGCATGATCATTACACAGGCGCGTCTTGTGCTGGGGACGACAAAAGGCCACTCTAAAATGTACAGTTTTGTCACACAAGACAATGCCACAGATGTCAGAAGTTTTGAGGGAGTGTGCAAATCAAATCAAACTTCATTTGCCACATGCGCCGAATACAACAAGTGTAGACTTTACTATGAAATGCTTACTTACAAGCCCTTAACCAACAGTGCAGTTCAAGAAGAAGAAATGATTTACCAAGTAGGCTAAAATAAAAAGTAAAGATACAAAGTAACACAAGAAGAATAACAATGAAGAGGCTATATACGGGGGCACCGGTACCGAGTCAGAGTGCAGGAGCACCGGTACCGAGTCAGAGTGCAGGGGTACCGATACCGAGTCAGAGTGCAGGGGTACCGGTACCGAGTCAGAGTGCAGGTGCACTGGTACTGAGTCAGAGTGCAGGGGCACCGGTACCGAGTCAGAGTGCAGGGGCACCGAGTCAGAGTGCAGGGGCACCGGTACCGAGTCAGAGTGGCTATTTTTATGAGTTGTTCAGCAGTCTAATGGCTTGGGGGTAGAAGCTGTTGAGGAGCCTTTTGGCCCTAGACTTGGTGCTCTGGTACCGCTTGCCATGCGATAGTAGAGAAAACAGTCTATAACTTGGGTGACTGGAGTCTCTGACAATTTTATGGGCTTTCCTCTGACACCGCCTATTATATATGTCACGTTCGTCATAATGATTGGACCAAGGCACAGCGTGTGTAGAATTCCACATGTTTAATAAATAATAAACTCAACAAACAAAACAGAAGAAAAACTAAACGTGAAGCTACCGGGCTGTGGAGACGTACTGGAGACCTGGTGCGTATAGCCGGCATCAATGGTGCTGGAACTTTAACACACTTCACACGGCAAGTGCGAGGAGCTGGCACAGGACGTACTGGGTTGTGAAGGTGCACTGGAGATCTGGTGCGTATAGCCGGCATCAATTGTTCCGGAACTTTAACACAATTCTCATGACGAGTACGGGGAGCTGACTCAGGTGGCACCAAACGTTCCTTTATTCCAAACCCGTGCGTCCTCCCCCAACTCAACAACTCTCCCATTTCTCTCTCCTCCAAATTCTCCTTCTTCTCCCAGACTGGCTCTGGTTCACTCCTCTGCTCCGCCAACTGCTGCATGTGCCACCCCCAAACAATTTCTTGGCGTTTCTGTGGCCTTCCTCCCCGACTTCGTCGCTGTCCCTCATTCGCTGCTTCCGCCTGCTCCCACGGCCGGCTCTTCTCTCCTGCCACTATGTCGTGCCAAGTCCAGGATGTTCTCTCCCTAATCTCGTCCAAAGACCAGGATGCCATTACCTCCCGGGCATGCTGCTTGGTCCGTTGTTGGTGGGATATTCTGTCACACTCGTCATAATGATTGGACCAAGGCGCAGAGTGTGTAGAATTCCACATGTTTAATAAATAATAAACTCAACAAACAAAACAGAAGAAAAACAAAATGTGAAGCTAATAATAGTGCTAGCAGGCTACTATCCATAGTCAAGATCCCACAAAGCACAAAAGGGGAAATGGCTGCCTAAATATGATCCCCAATCAGAGACAACGATAAACAGCAACCTCTGATTGGGAATCATACCAGGCCAACATAGATATATAATTACCTAGATGACCCTCCCTAGTCACACCCCGACCTAATCAACATAGAAAATACCTGGCTCTCTATGGTCAGGGCGTGACAATTCCTGCCTGGATGGCAGGAAGCATGGCCCCAGTGATGTACTGGGCCGTTCGCACTACCCTCTGTAGCGCCTTATGGTCAGATACCGAGCAGTTGCCCTACCTGGTGGTGATGCAACCAGTCAGGATGCTCTCGATGGTGCAGCTGTAGAACCTTTTGAGGATCTGGGGGCCTATGCCAAATCCTTTCAGTCTCCTGAGGGGGTAAAGGTTTTGTCGTGCCCTCTTCACGATTGTCTTGGTATGTTTGGACCATGATAGTTCGTTGGCGATGTGGACACCAAGGAACTTGAAACTCTCGACCCGATTGGCATGCTGACTGCAGGAATGTCCACCAGAGCTGTTGCCAGATAATTAAATGTTAATTTCTCTACCATAAGCCGCCTCCAAAGTCGTTTTAGAGAGTTTAGCAGTACATCCAACCCTCCTCAAATCTCATGTGACCACGCCAGCCCAGGACCTCCACATCCAGCTTCTTCCCCTGCGGAATCATCTGAGACCAGCCACCCGGACAGCTGATGAAACTGTGGGTTTGCACAACCAAAGACTTTCTACACAAACTGTCAGAAATAGTCTCAGGGAAGCTCTTCTGCGCGCTTGCCCTCCTCACCAGGGTCTTGACTTGACTGCAGTTTGGAGTCGTAACTGACTTTAGTAGGCAAATGCTCACCTTTGATAGCCACTGGCACGCTGGAGAAGTGTGCTCTTCACAGATGAATCATAGTTTCAACTGTACCGGGCAGATGGCAGATAGCGAGTATGGAGTCGTGTGGGCGAGCGGTATGCTGATGTCAATTTTGTGAACAGAGTGCCCCATGGTGGCGGTGGCATGATGATGCACGGTCCCATGTCGCAAGGATCTGTACACAATTCCTGGAAGCTGAAAATGTTCCAGTTCTTCCATGGCCTACATACTCACCAGACATGTCACCCATTGAGCATGTTTGGGATGCTCTGGATCGACGTGTACAACAGCGTGCTCCAGTTCCCGCCAATATCCTGCAACTTCGTACAGCCATTGAAGAGGAGTGAGACAACAGGCCACAATAAACAGCCTGATAAACTCTATGTGAAGGAGGTGTGTCATGCTGCATGAGACAAATGGTGGTCACACCAGATACTGACTGGTTTTCTGATCCACGCCCCTACCTTTTTCTAAAGGTTTCTGTGCCTAACATACTGTATGCATATCTGTATTCCCAGATGTGAAATCCATCGATTAGGGCCTAATTTATTTATTTCAATTGACTGATTTCCTTACATTAACTGTAATTTAGTTAAATCTTTGAAATTGCTGCATGTTGCGTTTTATATTTTTGTTCAGTGAATAAAGGTCAACTACAAAATGGAGGAAGTCAACAACCTGTAGCTTAGCTTGAATTCAAAGTTGTCACTAAGCAACCAGTACAATAGCCTACACATTGAGAGGAACCTAAAGGCACATACAGTACCAACCAATACTACTCACCTGACAGACAGGGCAGGTGTGGACCAGTGCTGCCTTGGCTGCAGTCTTCTGGTTCGCAGCTGCTCCCTTCTTAGCAGCCGCCTCCGCGGCATCAGTCAACAAGTTCAACTTGAGTGGAGCATGAATGATATATCAATACCCCCCACTCCCCCTACTAGCTATACTCATGATCTGCTGTCCAGAGGGGAACAGTAAACATATCAATACCCCCACCCCCCCTACTAGCTATACTCATGATCTGCTGTCCAGAGGGCAACAGTAAACATATCAATACCCCCACCCCCCTACTAGCTATACTCATGATCTGCTGTCCAGAGGGCAACAGTAAACATATCAATACCCCCACCCCCTACTAGCTATACTCATGATCTGCTGTCCAGAGGGCAACAGTAAACATATCAATACCCCCACCCCCTACTAGCTATACTCATGATCTGCTGTCCAGAGGGCAACAGTAAACATATCAATACCCCCACCCCCTACTAGCTATACTCATGATCTGCTGTCCAGAGGGCAACAGTAAACATATCAATACCCCCACCCCCTACTAGCTATACTCATGATCTGCTGTCCAGAGGGCAACAGTAAACATATCAATACCCCCACCCCCTACTAGCTATACTCATGATCTGCTGTCCAGAGGGCAACAGTAAACATATCAATACCCCCACCCCCTACTAGCTATACTCATGATCTGCTGTCCAGAGGGCAACAGTAAACATATCAATACCCCCCACCCCCTACTAGCTATACTCATGATCTGCTGTCCAGAGGGCAACAGTAAACATTTCAATACCCCCACCCCCTACTAGCTATACTCATGATCTGCTGTCCAGAGGGCAACAGTAAACATATCAATACCCCCACCCCCTACTAGCTATACTCATGATCTGCTGTCCAGAGGGCAACAGTAAACATATCAATACCCCCCCCACCCCCTACTAGCTATACTCATGATCTGCTGTCCAGAGGGCAACAGTAAACATATCAATACCCCCACCCCCTACTAGCTATACTCATGATCTGCTGTCCAGAGGGCAACAGTAAACATATCAATACCCCCACCCCCCTACTAGCTATACTCATGATCTGCTGTCCAGAGGGCAACAGTAAACATATCAATACCCCCACCCCCTACTAGCTATACTCATGATCTGCTGTCCAGAGGGCAACAGTAAACATATCAATACCCCCACCCCCCTACTAGCTATACTCATGATCTGCTGTCCAGAGGGCAACAGTAAACATATCAATACCCCCCACCCCCTACTAGCTATACTCATGATCTGCTGTCCAGAGGGCAACAGTAAACATATCAATACCCCCACCCCCTACTAGCTATACTCATGATCTGCTGTCCAGAGGGCAACAGTAAACATATCAATACCCCCCCCCCCCCCTACAGAGGGCAACAGTAAACATATCAATACCCCACCCCCCTACTAGCTATACTCATGATCTGCTGTCCAGAGGGCAACAGTAAACATATCAATACCCCCCACCCCCTACTAGCTATACTCATGATCTGCTGTCCAGAGGGCAACAGTAAACATATCAATACCCCCACCCCCTACTAGCTATACTCATGATCTGCTGTCCAGAGGGCAACAGTAAACATATCAATACCCCCACCCCCTACTAGCTATACTCATGATCTGCTGTCCAGAGGGCAACAGTAAACATATCAATACCCCCACCCCCCTACTAGCTATACTCATGATCTGCTGTCCAGAGGGCAACAGTAAACATATCAATACCCCCACCCCCCTACTAGCTATACTCATGATCTGCTGTCCAGAGGGCAACAGTAAACATATCAATACCCCCACCCCCTACTAGCTATACTCATGATCTGCTGTCCAGAGGGCAACAGTAAACATATCAATAAACCCCCACCCCCCTACTAGCTATACTCATGATCTGCTGTCCAGAGGGCAACAGTAAACATATCAATACCCCCACCCCCTACTAGCTATACTCATGATCTGCTGTCCAGAGGGCAACAGTAAACATATCAATACCCCCACCCATGATCCTACTAGCTATACCACCCCCCATGATCTGCTGTCCAGAGGGCAACAGTAAACATATCAATACCCCCACCCCCTACTAGCTATACTCATGATCTGCTGTCCAGAGGGCAACAGTAAACATATCAATACCCCCACCCCCTACTAGCTATACTCATGATCTGCTGTCCAGAGGGCAACAGTAAACATATCAATACCCCCACCCCCCTACTAGCTATACTCATGATCTGCTGTCCAGAGGGCAACAGTAAACATATCAATACCCCCCACCCCCCTACTAGCTATACTCATGATCTGCTGTCCAGAGGGCAACAGTAAACATATCAATACCCCCACCCCCCTACTAGCTATACTCATGATCTGCTGTCCAGAGGGCAACAGTAAACATATCAATACCCCCACCCCCCTACTAGCTATACTCATGATCTGCTGTCCAGAGGGCAACAGTAAACATATCAATACCCCCCCACCCCCCCCCTACTAGCTATACTCTACTAGATCTGCTGTCCAGAGGGCAACAGTAAACATATCAATACCCCCACCCCCTACTAGCTATACTCATGATCTGCTGTCCAGAGGGCAACAGTAAACATATCAATACCCCCACCCCCCTACTAGCTATACTCATGATCTGCTGTCCAGAGGGCAACAGTAAACATATCAATACCCCCACCCCCTACTAGCTATACTCATGATCTGCTGTCCAGAGGGCAACAGTAAACATATCAATACCCCCACCCCCCTACTAGCTATACTCATGATCTGCTGTCCAGAGGGCAACAGTAAACATATCAATACCCCCACCCCCTACTAGCTATACTCATGATCTGCTGTCCAGAGGGCAACAGTAAACATATCAATACCCCCCACCCCCTACTAGCTATACTCATGATCTGCTGTCCAGAGGGCAACAGTAAACATATCAATACCCCCACCCCCTACTAGCTATACTCATGATCTGCTGTCCAGAGGGCAACAGTAAACATATCAATACCCCCACCCCCTACTAGCTATACTCATGATCTGCTGTCCAGAGGGCAACAGTAAACATATCAATACCCCACCCCCTACTAGCTATACTCATGATCTGCTGTCCAGAGGGCAACAGTAAACATATCAATACCCCCACCCCCTACTAGCTATACTCATGATCTGCTGTCCAGAGGGCAACAGTAAACATATCAATACCCCCACCCCCTACTAGCTATACTCATGATCTGCTGTCCAGAGGGCAACAGTAAACATATCAATACCCCCACCCCCTACTAGCTATACTCATGATCTGCTGTCCAGAGGGCAACAGTAAACATATCAATACCCCCACCCCCTACTAGCTATACTCATGATCTGCTGTCCAGAGGGCAACAGTAAACATATCAATACCCCCACCCCCTACTAGCTATACTCATGATCTGCTGTCCAGAGGGCAACAGTAAACATATCAATACCCCCACCCCCTACTAGCTATACTCATGATCTGCTGTCCAGAGGGCAACAGTAAACATATCAATACCCCCACCCCCCTACTAGCTATACTCATGATCTGCTGTCCAGAGGGCAACAGTAAACATATCAATACCCCCACCCCCTACTAGCTATACTCATGATCTGCTGTCCAGAGGGCAACAGTAAACATATCAATACCCCCACCCCCCTACTAGCTATACTCATGATCTGCTGTCCAGAGGGCAACAGTAAACATATCAATACCCCCACCCCCCTACTAGCTATACTCATGATCTGCTGTCCAGAGGGCAACAGTAAACATATCAATACCCCCACCCCCTACTAGCTATACTCATGATCTGCTGTCCAGAGGGCAACAGTAAACATATCAATACCCCCCACCCCCTACTAGCTATACTCATGATCTGCTGTCCAGAGGGCAACAGTAAACATATCAATACCCCCACCCCCTACTAGCTATACTCATGATCTGCTGTCCAGAGGGCAACAGTAAACATATCAATACCCCCACCCCCCTACTAGCTATACTCATGATCTGCTGTCCAGAGGGCAACAGTAAACATATCAATACCCCCACCCCCCCTACTAGCTATACTCATGATCTGCTGTCCAGAGGGCAACAGTAAACATATCAATACCCCCACCCCCCTACTAGCTATACTCATGATCTGCTGTCCAGAGGGCAACAGTAAACATATCAATATCTGCTGTCCCCCCACCCCCTACTAGCTATACTCATGATCTGCTGTCCAGAGGGCAACAGTAAACATATCAATACCCCCCACCCCTACTAGCTATACTCATGATCTGCTGTCCAGAGGGCAACAGTAAACATATCAATACCCCCACCCCCTACTAGCTATACTCATGATCTGCTGTCCAGAGGGCAACAGTAAACATATCAATACCCCCCACCCCCTACTAGCTATACTCATGATCTGCTGTCCAGAGGGCAACAGTAAACATATCAATACCCCCACCCCCCTACTAGCTATACTCATGATCTGCTGTCCAGAGGGCAACAGTAAACATATCAATACCCCCCACCCCCCTACTAGCTATACTCATGATCTGCTGTCCAGAGGGCAACAGTAAACATATCAATACCCCCACCCCCTACTAGCTATACTCATGATCTGCTGTCCAGAGGGCAACAGTAAACATATCAATACCCCCACCCCCTACTAGCTATACTCATGATCTGCTGTCCAGAGGGCAACAGTAAACATATCAATACCCCCCACCCCCTACTAGCTATACTCATGATCTGCTGTCCAGAGGGCAACAGTAAACATATCAATACCCCCACCCCCTACTAGCTATACTCATGATCTGCTGTCCAGAGGGCAACAGTAAACATATCAATACCCCCACCCCCTACTAGCTATACTCATGATCTGCTGTCCAGAGGGCAACAGTAAACATATCAATACCCCCACCCCCTACTAGCTATACTCATGATCTGCTGTCCAGAGGGCAACAGTAAACATATCAATACCCCACCCCCTACTAGCTATACTCATGATCTGCTGTCCAGAGGGCAACAGTAAACATATCAATACCCCCACCCCCTACTAGCTATACTCATGATCTGCTGTCCAGAGGGCAACAGTAAACATATCAACCCCCCCCCCCTACTAGCTATACTCATGATCTGCTGTCCAGAGGGCAACAGTAAACATATCAATACCCCCACCCCCTACTAGCTATACTCATGATCTGCTGTCCAGAGGGCAACAGTAAACATATCAATACCCCACCCCCTACTAGCCCCTACTAGCTGATCTGCTGTCCAGAGGGCAACAGTAAAATATCACCCCCACCCCCTACTAGCTATATCATGATCTGTCCAGAGGGCAACAGTAAACATATCAATACCCCCACCCCCTACTAGCTATACTCATGATCTGCTGTCCAGAGGGCAACAGTAAACATATCAATACCCCCACCCCCTACTAGCTATACTCATGATCTGCTGTCCAGAGGGCAACAGTAAACATATCAATACCCCCACCCCCTACTAGCTATACTCATGATCTGCTGTCCAGAGGGCAACAGTAAACATATCAATACCCCCACCCCCTACTAGCTATACTCATGATCTGCTGTCCAGAGGGCAACAGTAAACATATCAATACCCCCACCCCCTACTAGCTATACTCATGATCTGCTGTCCAGAGGGCAACAGTAAACATATCAATACCCCCACCCCCTACTAGCTATACTCATGATCTGCTGTCCAGAGGGCAACAGTAAACATATCAATACCCCCACCCCCTACTAGCTATACTCATGATCTGCTGTCCAGAGGGCAACAGTAAACATATCAATACCCCCACCCCCTACTAGCTATACTCATGATCTGCTGTCCAGAGGGCAACAGTAAACATATCAATACCCCCCATCAATACCCCCCTACTAGCTATACTCATGATCTGCTGTCCAGAGGGCAACAGTAAACATATCAATACCCCCACCCCCTACTAGCTATACTCATGATCTGCTGTCCAGAGGGCAACAGTAAACATATCAATACCCCCACCCCCTACTAGCTATACTCATGATCTGCTGTCCAGAGGGCAACAGTAAACATATCAATACCCCCACCCCCTACTAGCTATACTCATGATCTGCTGTCCAGAGGGCAACAGTAAACATATCAATACCCCCCACCCCCTACTAGCTATACTCATGATCTGCTGTCCAGAGGGCAACAGTAAACATATCAATACCCCCACCCCCCTACTAGCTATACTCATGATCTGCTGTCCAGAGGGCAACAGTAAACATATCAAGACTGTCCCCCCACCCCCCCCCCCTACTAGCTATACTCATGATCTGCTGTCCAGAGGGCAACAGTAAACATATCAATACCCCCACCCCCTACTAGCTATACTCATGATCTGCTGTCCAGAGGGCAACAGTAAACATATCAATACCCCCACCCCCTACTAGCTATACTCATGATCTGCTGTCCAGAGGGCAACAGTAAACATATCAATACCCCCACCCCCTACTAGCTATACTCATGATCTGCTGTCCAGAGGGCAACAGTAAACATATCAATACCCCCACCCCTACTAGCTATACTCATGATCTGCTGTCCAGAGGGCAACAGTAAACATATCAATACCCCCCACCCCCCCTACTAGCTATACTCATGATCTGCTGTCCAGAGGGCAACAGTAAACATATCAATGTTTTCCCGCTGTAAAGACTCGCGAGGATGCTAATCAGTCCATCTCCAAAACCTTTCAAAAATCCAGACTAAAATATCACATCTAGCTAGGGTAGCTACAAGTCAAGTAGTACTTGAAGTAGGAAACCCACCCCTCACCCACAGGCACAAACAAACATTATCAAGAACGCCTAGCCCTAGCTTCTCACCATCTAAGTTAGCTAGCTAGTTTACTAGCAAGCTAGATTGTTGGTTTATAAAAGCCAAAGAAATCTAAACTGATGCATTTAATTGGCTAGACAAATTGACTGCTAATCTATCCAGACTAATGTTGCTAACTAGGTAACCATGAGCTAACAAGCTAGATAACAGGCATTTACAATTTAAACAACTTTAGCCAATATATTAATTACTAACATTAAATAGTTAATCTAGAGATTCTTACCTTTGCCTCAATCTTCAGTCTCGTCGAGGTCATTATGGCCCTGGTGACATGAAGCTTGAGACAGGCATCTGTAGTTCTGTATGATAACCACATTAGCAGCTAATTAGCAGAAATGCGTTCACACTGCTGAGCAATCTGTCTGAGACTAAAGAAAACTACGACTATAGAAAGTTGGGGGCCACTGTGGACACCTACCTCTACATCTGCATGCCAACTAGGTGGCTGCTGTAAGTCTCTGGCTGCAACAGCAGTCACCACCACCCACTATCCTCCACCACCCACTCTCCTCCACCACCCACTCCCCTCCACCACCCACTCCCCTCCACCATCCACTCCCCTCCACCATCCACTCTCCTCCACCACCCACTATCCTCCACCACCCACTCTCCTCCACCACCCACTCCCCTCCACCATCCACTAGCCTCCACCACCCACTCCCCTCCACCATCCACTCCCCTCCACCATCCACTCTCCTCCACCACCCACTATCCTCCACCACCCACTCCCCTCCACCACCCACTCCCTCCACCACCCACTCTCCTCCACCACCCACTCCCCTCCACCATCCACTAGCCTCCACCACCCACTCTCCTCCACCACCCACTCCCCTCCACCACCCACTCCCTCCACCACCCACTCCCTCCACCACCCACTCTCCTCCACCACCCACTCCCTCCACCATCCACTCCCCTCCACCATCCACTCTCCTCCACCACCCACTATCCTCCACCACCCACTATCCTCCACCACCCACTCTCCTCCACCACCCACTCCCCTCCACCACCCACTCCCCTCCACCATCCACTCTCCTCCACCATCCACTCTCCTCCACCACCCACTCCCCTCCACCACCCACTCCCCTCCACCATCCACTCTCCTCCACCACCCACTCCCCTCCACCATCCACTCTCCTCCACCACCCACTCCCTCCACCACCCACTCTCCTCCACCACCCACTCCCCTCCACCATCCACTCTCATCCACCACCCACTCCCCTCCACCACCCACTCCCCTCCACCACCCACTCTCCTCCACCACCCACTCCCTCCACCATCCACTCCCCTCCACCATCCACTCTCCTCCACCACCCACTATCCTCCACCACCCACTATCCTCCACCACCCACTCTCCTTCACCACCCACTCCCTCCACCACCCACTCCCCTCCACCATCCACTCTCCTCCACCATCCACTCTCCTCCACCACCCACTCCCCTCCACCACCCACTCTCCTCCACCACCCACTCCCCTCCACCACCCACTCTCCTCCACCACCCACTCCCCTCCACCACCCACTCCCCTCCACCATCCACTCTCCTCCACCACCCACTATCCTCCACCACCCACTCTCCTCCACCACCCACTCCCCTCCACCACCCACTCCCCTCCACCATCCACTCTCCTCCACCACCCACTCCCCACCACCACCCACTCCCCTCCACCATCTACTCTCCTCCACCACCCACTCCCCACCACCACCCACTCCCCTCCACCATCCACTCCCCACCACCACCCACTCCCCTCCACCATCTACTCTCCTCCACCACCCACTCCCCACCACCACCCACTCCCCACCACCATCCACTCCCCACCACCACCCACTCCCCTCCACCATCCACTCTCCTCCACCACCTCATTAGAACATCATGAGTAGGAGGAGTCTGCAGGAGCCCCCATCGAAACACACACACACCCCTACCTTTCACCTTTCAACCACTCCACAGTGTGTGTGTGTGTGTGGGGGGGAGGGTAAGTGGTTGCTGTTGGCTGGTGTTTTGTGTTGTTTCGGCTCATTAACCTCTCTGTAATTTAGTGTTGATGTCTGCTCAACATGGATTGGCGCAGAGAAGAGCAATAAACACATCACTGATTGGCCGAGTTACAGCTGCCTTTAGATTTCCAACCAATCATTAGAGAGTGACAGGACAGGGGACTCCCCCTCAGCCCTGGGTTAACTAACCATCTATCATCATCAGTACAACAACGAGACACACACACACACACACACACATTAACTGTATACAAACAGGGTAGTTAACGCATTAATTGTATAAATGAGTAGTTAACACACAGCGGAGGGTATGTTTTATACACACATTTGGAAGGCCAAAAAGATCATCAAGGACAAGAACCACCTGAGCCACTGCCTGTTCACCCCGCTACCATCCAGAAGGCGAGGTCAGTACAGGTGCATCAAAGCTGGGACCGAGAGACTGAAAAACAGCTTCTATCTCAAGGCCATCAGACTGTTAAATGCTGTTAAATAGCCATCACTAGCACATTAGAGGCCACTTTAATAATGGAACACTAGTCACTTTAATAATGTTTACATATGTTGCATTACTCATCTTATATGTATATACTGTATTCTAGTGTATCTTAGTCTATGCTGTTCTGACATTGCTCACCCAAATATTGATATATTCTTAATTCCTTTCCTTTAGATTTGTGTGTATTGTTGTGAAATGGTTGAATATTACTGTTAGATATTACTGTTAGATATTACTGTTAGATATTACTGTTAGATATTACTGCACTGTTAATGCTAGAAACACAAGCATTACGCTACACCCACAATAACATCTGCTAAACACGTATGTGACAAATAAAATGTGATTTGATTTTTGATTTGACACACATGTGTACAGACAACACCCCCTCCACCCTACACACACCACATCTGTTACCCCTCATGTAAACTGGCACTACCTGCTGTGGTGATACAGTATATTCAGCGTATATAACATCCAGCAGGTGATGGCAGACACTTAATCCTTTGCACCCCAGTATCTCTACTTGCACACTCATCTTCTGCACATCTATCACTCCAGTGTTTAATTTGCTATATTGTAATTATTTCGCCACTATGGCCTATTTATTGCCTTACCTCCCTTATCCTACCTCATTTGCATACACTGTATATAGACTTTTTCTATTGTATTATTGACTGTATGTTAGTTTATTCCATGTGTAACTCTGTGTTGTTGTTTGTGTCGCACTGCTTTGCTTTATCTTGGCCAGGTCGCAGTTGTAAATGAGAACTTGTTCTCAACTAGCCTACCTGGTTAAATAAAGGTGAAATAAAAAAAATAAAAAAATCCACCTAAATGACTGTATGTATTGTTCGCTCTGTTGTTCCATGTGACTTGGGACTGTCTGTCTATTACAAAGCAGTCTGGCAGACTGGGACGAAGGTTCACCTTCCAACAGGACAAGAACGTTAAGCACACAGCCAAGACAACGCAGGTGTGGCTTCAGGACAAGTCTCTGAATGTCCTTGAGTGGCCCAGCCAGAGCCCGGACTCGATCGAACATCTCTGGAGAGACCTGAAAATAACTGTGCAGCGAGGCTCCCCATCCAACCTGACAGCACTTGAGAGGATCTTCAGAGAAGAATGGTGTGCCAAGTTGTCGCGTCATACCCAGGAAGTCTCAAGTTACATTTTTTAAATGTAACCTTTATTTAACTCGTGAAGTAAGATAAGAACCCCAGCCGCGCCCTCAGAGCATGCGCAGACCAGCTGGCCGGTGTGTTTACGGACATATTCAATCAATCCCTATACCAGTCTGCAGTTCCCACATGCTTCAAGAGGGCCACCATTGTTCCTGTTCCCAAGAAAGCAAAGGTAACTGAGCTAAACGACTACCGCCCAGTAGCACTCACTTCCGTCATCATGAAGTGCTTTGAGAGACTAGTCAAGGACCATATCACCTCCACCCTACCTGACACCCTAGACCCACTCCAATTTGCTTACCGCCCAAATAGGTCCACAGACGATGCAATCTCAACCACACTGCACACTGCCCTAACCCATCTGGACAAGAGGAATACCTATGTGAGAATGCTGTTCATCGACTACAGCTCGGCATTCAACACCATAGTACCCTCCAAGCTCGTCATCAAGCTCGAGACCCTGGGTCTCGACCCCGCCCTGTGCAACTGGGTACTGGACTTCCTGACGGGCCGCCCCCAGGTGGTGAGGGTAGGCAACAACATCTCCACCCCGCTGATCCTCAACACTGGGGCCCCACAAGGGTGCGTTCTGAGCCCTCTCCTGTACTCCCTGTTCACCCACGACTGCGTGGCCACGCACGCCTCCAACTCAATCATCAAGTTTGAGGACGACACAACAGTGGTAGGCTTGATTACCAACAACGACGAGACAGCCTACAGGGAGGAGGTGAGGGCCCTCGGAGTGTGGTGTCAGGAAAATAACCTCACACTCAACATCAACAAAACTAAGGAGATGATTGTGGACTTCAGGAAACAGCAGAGGGAACACCCCCCTATCCACATCGATGGAACAGTAGTGGAGAGGGTAGTAAGTTTTAAGTTCCTCGGCATACACATCACAGACAAACTGAATTGGTCCACCCACACAGACAGCATCGTGAAGAAGGCGCAGCAGCGCCTCTTCAACCTCAGGAGGCTGAAGAAATTTGGCTTGTCACCAAAAGCACTCACAAACTTCTACAGATGCACAATCGAGAGCATCCTGGCGGGCTGTATCACCGCCTGGTACGGCAACTGCTCCGCCCACAACCGTAAGGCTCTCCAGAGGGTAGTGAGGTCTGCACAACGCATCACCGGGGGCAAACTACCTGCCCTCCAGGACACCTACACCACCCGATGTTACAGGAAGGCCATAAAGATCATCAAAGGACAACAACCACCCGAGCCACTGCCTGTTCACCCCGCTATCATCCAGAAGGCGAGGTCAGTACAGGTGCATCAAAGCTGGGACCGAGAGACTGAAAAACAGCTTCTATCTCAAGGCCATCAGACTGTTAAACAGCCACCACTAACACTGACTCAACTCCAGCCACTTTAATAATGGGAATTGATGGGAAATGATGTAAAATATATCACTAGCCACTTTAAACAATGCTACCTAATATAATGTTACATACCCTACATTATTCATCTCATATGCATACGTATATACTGTACTCTATATCATCGACTGCATCCTTATGTAATACATGTATCACTAGCCACTTTAACTATGCCACTTTGTTTACATACTCATCTCATATGTATATACTGTACTCGATACCATCTACTGTATCTTGCCTATGCTGCTCTGTACCATCACTCATTCATATATCTTTATGTACATATTCTTTATCCCCTTACACTGTGTATAAGACAGTAGTTTTGGAATTGTTAGTTAGATTACCTGTTGGTTATTACTGCATTGTCGGAACTAGAAGCACAAGCATTTCGCTAACCTCGCATTAACATCTGCTAACCATGTGTATGTGACAAATACATTTGATTTGATTTGATTTGAACTGCCTTGTTCATGGGTAGAACGACAGATTTTTACCTTGAAGTCGGAAGTTTACATAGACTTAGGTTGTAGAACTTGAAACTTGTTTTTCAACCACTCCACAAATTTTGTCAGCTGGGGGATTCGATCCAGCAACCTTTCAGTTACTGGCCCAATGCTGGAACCACTAGGTTCAACCACCCCCAGTTATATACAGACTGAATCCAGTTATATGAATCCCCCAGTTATATACAGTTGAAGTCGGAAGTTTACATACACTTAGGTTGGAGTCATCAAAACTCCCCTTTCAACCACTCCACAAATCCCTCGTTAACAAACTATAGTTTTGGTAAGTCATCCGGGATGCTGGCCATCTAGGCAGAATTCCTCTGTCCAATGTTTATGTTATTTTGCCCATCTTAATCTTTTCTTTTTATTGGCCAGTCTGAGATATGGCTTTTTCTTTGCAACTCTGCATAGAAGGCCAGCATCCTAGAGTCTCCTCTTTACTGTTGACGTTGAGACTGGTGTTCTGCGTGTACTATTTAATGAAGCTGCCGGTTGAGGACTTGTGAGGCGTCTTTCTCAAACTAGACACTCTAATGTACTTGCCCTCTTGCTCAGTTGTGCACCGGGGCCTCCCACTCCTCTTTCTATTCTGGTTAGAGCCAGTTTGCGCTGTTCTGTAAAGGGTACAGAGCGTTGTACGAGATCTTCAGTTTCATGGCAATTTCTCGCATGGAATTGCCTTCATTTCTCAGAACAAGAATAGACTGAGGAGTTTCAGAAGAAAGTACTTTGTTTCTGGCCATTTTGAGCCTGTAATCGATCCCACAAATGCTCATGCTCCAGATACTCAACTAGTCTAAAGAAGGCCTATTTTATTGCTTCTTTGAATTAGCACAACCGTTTTCAGCTGTGCTAACATAATTGCAAAAGGGTTTTCTAATGATCAATTAGCCTTATAAAATGATAACCTTGGATTAGCTAACACAACATGCCATTGGAACACAGGAGTGATGGTTGCTGATAATGGGTGTGATGGTGATGGTTGCTGATAATGGGCCTCTGTACGCCTATGTAGATATTCCACTAAAAATCAGCCGTTACCAGCTACAATAGTCATTTACAACATTAACAATGTCTACACTGTATTTCTGATCAATTTGATGTTATTTTAATGGACAAAAATGTATACTTCTTTCAAAAACAGGGACATTTCTAAGTGACCCAATACTTTTTAACGGTAGTGTATATATACCCCAAACTGGCTTAAATCATATAACAAATGTATACTGAACAAAAATATTAAGGCAACCTGCAACAATTTCAATGATTTTACAGAGCTGCAGTTCATAGAAGGAAATCAATCAGTTGAAATAAATTCATTAGGCCCTAAGCTATGGATTTCATATGACTGGGCAGGGGCTCATCCATGGGTGGGCCTGGGAGGGCATAGGAATCTGAATATTTTTCCCCCCTCCTGGGCAGGCGGGATTACACGTAGTCTGCATTTTTGAGGCTGGTTGCATGTACTGCCAAATTCTCTAAAACGGCGTTGAGAAATGAACATTCAATTCTCTGGCAACAGCTCTGCAGTCAACATGCCAATTGCACGCTCTGTCAAAACTTGAGATATCTGTGGCATTGTATTGTGTTACAGAACTGCACATTTTGGAGTGGCCTTTTATTGTCCCCAGCACAAGGTGCACCGGTGTAATGACCATGCTGTTTAATCAGCTTCTTGATATGCCACACCTTTCAGGTGGATGAATCATCTTGGCAAAGGAGAAATACTCACTAACAGGGATGTACACAAATTTGGGCACAACATGTAAGATAAATCATTTTTTGGTGCGTATGGAATAAGAGATGAGATTTCCATTAACATTCAAACTAAATGCCCTATAAGTGCCAAAGCTACTGTCACAATGCCAGTCAACTAGCAGTAATTCTGTGACAAACTATCATTTATCACTCAATTCAATGAAAGCCTGGTCTGAGTCATATCACAGCTCCTGATTATACGCCAGTAATGTTCCAATAAGTCTTAAATCAGTCTGTAGTGACATTGGCCAATGCAAATGATGTTAGTTACAGTGAGATACGGACTATTACTGGTAGGCCGTATCTCTTCCTCAGTCTAAATTATCTGTGTCTGTGAGGGTGGTAGTGTAGTATAAGGGCCTGGCAGTGTGTGCCTGTCGGACTCTTAGAGTTTTGGGCTAATGTCTCTATCTCTGTACTCTGATACAGAATGACGATATGACCTGATATGATTTAATTTGATATGATGTTTGTGAAATGTTGAGATACAATTAGATATTAAGTGACTTGATATGACGTGATGTGATATGTGATGTGTTATTCTCAGACCAAGAGAAGCAGAAGGATTGTGCCTCTTGGCTAGTTGCTCTGCCTTAATAAAAGCAATCATCTCAATCAACTGAAATCCAAAAACACAGAGAATGAAGATGAGGGTGATGGTTTTCCAAAGGCTTTATGACTAACAAAAATGCTGTCACCATATTTTCTCCTATAAGACCAGTAGCTGTTTCTGGTGTGAGTTCTGTGTTCCAGAGAGTTCTGGAATGCAGAAACCCAGTAGCTCATTTTGTCCACTCTGCTGTTAGTTTTAGGATCAGTGTTATGGCCTTAGTTATGACAACTGCTATGGTCTTCTGAGAACCAGCATGCTGGAGCCTAGCAGTCCTGCAGCCAGTCTGGCCTGGCCTGTCCTGTCTCCTGGTGTCTCCACAGCCAGCCTGGCCTGTCCTGTCTCCTGGTGTCTCCACAGCCAACCTGGCCTGTCCTGTCTCCTGGTGTCTCCACAGCCAGCCTGACCTGTCCTGTCTCCTGGTGTCTCCACAGCCAACCTGGCCTGTCCTGTCTCCTGGTGTCTCCACAGCCAACCTGGCCTGTCCTGTCTCCTAGTGTCTCCACATCCAGCCTGACCTGTCCTGTCTCCTGGTGTCTCCACAGCTATCCTGGCCTGTCCTGTCTCCTAGTGTCTCCACATCCAGCCTGCCCTGTCCTGTCTCCTAGTGTCTCCACAGCCAGCCTGGCCTGTCCTGTCTCCTAGTGTCTCCACAGCCAGCCTGCCCTGTCCTGTCTCCTAGTGTCTCCACAGCCAGCCTGGCCTGTCCTGTCTCCTGGTGTCTCCACAGCCAGCCTGCCCTGTACTGTCTCCTGGTGTCTCCACAGCCAGCCTGCTGGGCTGGGGCCTGGGTCTGGTTGTGGAGACACAAGGAGACAGGGGACAGCATAAAAGGCTTCAGCCGCCACCAAAAAACCTCTCTAGCCAGCTACAGAGAGGAGAGACAACAACCCTCCTACTCCCCCGCTAATCTCACCCCTCACCTCCCCCTCCTCTCCCACTGTGCAATAGGGTTTCTATATAAATATGAATCATCATCACTACAATAAGCCAAACAAGATGATTACATTTAGATGCAGGGTGCTGGCCCTGTGTGTCCCGGTTTCCCCCAGTAGGGTGTGTCTTAACCTTCTATCTGTTGGTTTGAGGTGTGTGTCAGTGGACGCTGCTGAGGGGAGAACAGCTCATAATAATGGCTGGAATGGAGCCAGTGGAATAGCATTAAACACCTGGAAACCAAGGTGCCACCATCCTCCTGTGGTGTGTATGAATGTGTTTGAATGTTTGTGTGAAATGGGCTGTGTGTGTGTGAAGTAGAACACGAGTGTGTGTTTCATGAGTGTGTTGCTGTTTCTTAGACCTCTGTGTTTTGGGGTTCGGCGGGGAAGCACATGAAGTCTTGCAACTATTCGAATCACCCCAAAAAAGCGAAAACCATGTTTGTAGACAAAACCTGTCTCATCTTTATCTAGTCTCATCCTTATCTAGTCTCATCCTTATCCAGTCTCATCCTTATCTAGTCTCATCCTTATCTAGTCTCATCCTTATCTAGTCTCATCCTTATCCAGTCTCATCCTCATCTAGTCTCATCATTACCCAGTCTCATCCTTATCCAGTCTCATCCTTATCTAGTCTCATCATTATCCAGTCTCATCCTTATCTAGTCTCATCATTATCTAGTCTCATCTTTATCTAGTCTCATCATTATCCAGTCTCATCCTTATCTAGTCTCGTCTAGTCTCATCTAGTCTCATCCTTATCTAGTAACATCCTTATCTAGTCTCGTCTAGTCTCATCTAGTCTCATCCTTATCTAGTCTCATCATTATCTAGTCTCATCTTTATCTAGTCTCATCATTATCCAGTCTCATCCTTATCTAGTAACATCCTTATCTAGTCTCGTCTAGTCTCATCTAGTCTCATCCTTATCTAATATCATCCTTATCTAGTCTCATCCTTATTTAGTATCATCCTTATCTAGTCTTATCTAGTCTCATCCTTTAGTCTCATCCTTTTCTAGTCTCATCTAGTCACATCCTCATCTAGTCTCATTTAGTCTCATTCTTATCTAGTCTCATCCTTATCTAGTCTCATCCTTATCTAGTAACATCCTTATCTAGTCTCGTTTAGTCTCATCTGGTCTCATCCTTATCTACTCTCATGCTTATCTAATATCATCCTTATCTAGTCTCATCCTTATCTAATATCATCCTTATCTAGTCTCATCCTTATCTAGTCTCATCGTTATCTAATATCATTCTTATCTAGTCTCATCTCATCCTTATCTTGTCTCATCCTGATTTAGTCTCATCTAGTCTCATCCTTATCTAGTATCATACGTATCTATTATCATCCTTATCTAGTCTCATCCTTATCTTGTCTCATCCTTATCTAGTCTCATGCTTATCTAATATCATCCTTATCTAGTCTCATCCTTATCTAGTATAATCCTTATCTAGTCTCATCTAGTATCATCCTCATCTAGTCTCATTTAGTCTCATTCTTATCTAGTCTCATCCTTATCTAGTCTCATCCTTATCTAATATCATCCTTATCTAGTCAAATCCTTATCTAGTCTCGTTTAGTCTCATCTTATCTAGTCTCATTCTTATCTAGTCTCATCCTTATCTAGTCTCATCCTTATCTAATATCATCCTTATCTAGTAACATCCTTATCTAGTCTCGTTTAGTCTCATCTGGTCTCATCCTTATCTACTCTCATGCTTATCTAATATCATCCTTATCTAGTCTCATCCTTATCTAATATCATCCTTATCTAGTCTCATCCTTATCTAGTATAATCCTTATCTAGTATCATCCTTATCTAGTCTCATCTCATCCTTATCTTGTCTCATCCTGATTTAGTCTCATCTAGTCTCATCCTTATCTAGTATCATATGTATCTATTATCATCCTTATCTAGTCTCATCCTTATCTAGTCTCATCCTTATCTAGTCTCATCCTCATCTAGTCTCATCCTTATCTAGTCTCATCCTTATCTGGTTTCATCCTCATCTAGTCTCATACTTATCTAGTCTCATCCTTATCTAGTCTTATCCTTATCGAGTTTCATCCTTATCTAGTCTTATCTAGTCTCATCCTTTAGTCTCATCCTTTTCTAGTCTCATCTCATCCTAATCTAGTCTCATCGTTATCTAATATCATCCTTATCTAGTCTCATCTCATCCTTATCTTGTCTCATCCTGATTTAGTCTCATCTAGTCTCATCCTTATCTAGTGTCATCCTTATCTATTATCATCCTTATCTAGTCTCATGCTCATCTAGTCTCATCCTTATCTAATATCATCCTTATCTAGTCTCATCCTTATCTAGTCTCATCCTCATCTAGTCTTATCCTTATCTAATATCATCCTTATCTAGTCTCATCTTATCTAGTCTCATTCTTATCTAGTCTCATCCTTATCTAGTCTCATCCTTATCTAATATCATCCTTATCTAGTAACATCCTATCTAATATCATCCTCATCTAGTCTCATTTAGTCTCATTCTTATCTAGTCTCATCCTTATCTAGTCTCATCCTTATCTAATATCATCCTTATCTAGTAACATCCTTATCTAGTCTCGTTTAGTCTCATCTGGTCTCATCCTTATCTACTCTCATGCTTATCTAATATCATCCTTATCTAGTCTCATCCTTATCTAATATCATCCTTATCTAGTCTCATCCTTATCTAGTCTCATCTAGTATCATCCTCATCTAGTCTCATCTAGTCTCATTCTTATCTAGTCTCATCCTGATTTAGTCTCATCTAGTTTCACCCTTATCTTGTCTCATCTAGTCTCATTCTTATCTAGTCTCATCCTTATCTAGTGTCATCCTTATCTATTATCATCCTTATCTAGTCTCATGCTCATCTAGTCTCATCCTTATCTAATATCATCCTTATCTAGTCTCATCCTTATCTAGTCTCATCCTTATCTAGTCTCATCCTCATCTAGTCTTATCCTTATCTAATATCATCATTATCTAGTAACATCCTATCTAATATCATCCTCATCTAGTCTCATTTAGTCTCATTCTTATCTAGTCTCATCCTTATCTAGTCTCATCCTTATCTAATATCATCCTTATCTAGTAACATCCTTATCTAGTCTCGTTTAGTCTCATCTGGTCTCATCCTTATCTACTCTCATGCTTATCTAATATCATCCTTATCTAGTCTCATCCTCATCTACTATCATCCTTATCTAGTCTCATCCTTATCTAGTCTCATCGTTATCTAATATCATCCTTATCTAGTCTCATCTCATCCTTATCTTGTCTCATCCTGATTTAGTCTCATCTAGTCTCATCCTTATCTAGTATCATACGTATCTATTATCATCCTTATCTAGTCTCATCCTCATCTAGTCTCATCCTTATCTAGTCTCATCCTCATCTAGTCTCATCCTTATCTAGTCTCATCTAGTATCATCCTCATCTCATCTAGTCTCATTCTTATCTAGTCTCATCCTGATTTAGTCTCATCTAGTTTCACCCTTATCTTGTCTCATCCTTATCTAATATCATCCTTATCTAGTCTCATCCTTATCTAGTCTCATCCTTATCTGGTTTCATCCTCATCTAGTCTCATACTTATCTAGTCTCATCCTTATCTAGTCTTATCCTTATCGAGTTTCATCCTTATCTAGTCTTATCTAGTCTCATCCTTTAGTCTCATCCTTTTCTAGTCTCATCTCATCCTTATCTAGTCTCATCGTTATCTAATATCATCCTTATCTAGTCTCATCTCATCCTTATCTTGTCTCATCCTGATTTAGTCTCATCTAGTCTCATCCTTATCTAGTATCATACGTATCTATTATCATCCTTATCTAGTCTCATCCTTATCTTGTCTCATCCTTATCTAGTCTCATCCTTATCTAGTGTCATCCTTATCTAGTCTCATGCTCATCTAGTCTCATCCTTATCTAATATCATCCTTATCTAGTCTCATCCTTATCTACTCTCATGCTTATCGAATATCATCCTTATCTAGTCTCATCGTTATCTAATATCATCCTTATCTAGTCTCATCTCATCCTTATCTTGTCTCATCCTGATTTAGTCTCATCTAGTCTCATCCTTATCTAGTATCATACGTATCTATTATCATCCTTATCTAGTCTCATCCTTATCTAGTCTCATCCTTATCTAGTCTCATGCTTATCTATTATCATCCTTATCTAGTCTCATCCTTATCTAGTATCATCCTTATCTAGTCTTATCTAGTCTCATCCTTTAGTCTCATCCTTTTCTAATCTCATCTAGTATCATCCTCATCTAGTCTCATTTAGTCTCATTCTTATCTAGTCTCATCCTTATCTAATATCATCCTTATCTAGTAACATCCTTATCTAGTCTCGTTTAGTCTCATCTGTTCTCATCCTTATCTACTCTCATGCTTATCTAATATCATCCTTATCTAGTCTCATCCTTATCTAGTCTCATCGTTATCTAATATCATCCTTATCGAGTCTCATCTCATCCTTATCTTGTCTCATCCTGATTTAGTCTCATCTAGTCTCATCCTTATCTAGTATCATACGTATCTATTATCATCCTTATCTAGTCTCATCCTTATCTAGTCTCATCCTCATCTAGTCTCATCCTTATCTAGTCTCATCTAGTATCATCCTCATCTAGTCTCATCTAGTCTCATTCTTATCTAGTCTCATCCTGATTTAGTCTCATCTAGTTTCATCCTTATCTAGTCTCATCCTTATCTAATATCATCCTTATCTAGTCTCATCCTTATCTAGTCTCATCCTTATCTGGTTTCATCCTCATCTAGTCTCATACTTATCTAATCTCATCCTTATCTAGTCTTATCCTTATCGAGTTTCATCGTTATCTAGTCTTATCTAGTCTCATCCTTTAGTCTCATCCTTTTCTAGTCTCATCCTTATCTAGTCTCATCGTTATCTAATATCATCCTTATCTAGTCTCATCTCATCCTTATCTTGTCTCATCCTGATTTAGTCTCATCTAGTCTCATCCTTATCTAGTGTCATCCTTATCTATTATCATCCTTATCTAGTCTCATGCTCATCTAGTCTCATCCTTATCTAATATCATCCTTATCTAGTCTCATCCTTATCTAGTCTCATCCTTATCTAGTCTCATCCTCATCTAGTCTCATCCTTATCTAATATCATCCTTATCTAGTCTCATCTTATCTAGTCTCATCCTTTTCTAGTCTTATCCTTATCTAGTCTCATCCTTATCTAATATCGTCCTTATCTAGTCTCATCCTTATCTAGTCTCATCTAGTCTCATCTAGTCTCATCATTATCTAGTCTCACCCTTTTCTAGTCTCATCCTTATCTCATCCTTATCTAGTCTCACCCTTATCTAGTCTCATCTTTATCTAGTATCATCCTTATCTAGTCTCATTTAGTCTCATCCTGATTTAGTCTCATCTTTATCTAGTCTCATCCTTATCTCATCCTGATTTAGTCTCATCTAGTCTCATCCTTATCTAGTTTCATTGTTATTTAGTATCATTCCTATCTAGTCTCATCTTTATCTAGTCTTATCAAGTCTCATCCTTCTTTAGTCTCATCTAGTCCCATCTAGTCTCATCCTTATCTAGTCTCATCTTTATCTAGTCTCATCTCATCCTTATCTAGTTTCACCCGTATCTAGTCTCATCTTTATCTCATCTAGTCTCATCTAGTCTCATCCTTATCTAGTCTCATCTTTATCTTATCTAGTCTCATTGTTATTTAGTATCATTCCTATCTAGTCTCATCTAGTCTCATCTTTATCTAATCTAGTCTCATCTAGTCTCATCCTTATCTAGTCTCATCTTTATCTAATCTAGTCTCATCTAGTCTCATCCTTATCTAGTCTCACCCTTATCTTGTCTCACCCTTATCTAGTCTCACCCTTATCTAGTCTCATCTTTATCTAGTCTCATCTAGTCTCATCCTGATTTAGTCTCAGGGTTAGGTCATCATTTCGTACCTCTACCTCCCTTCCCTCAGTCTTACCGAGGTCTAATGTGGGAGTCAGTCTGAAATATTCATGGTGTCACATTAACTTTGCAATATTTGCAATGGAAAACAGGCTGGATACAACCTGAGCTACCAGCAACATTACAACCATTCTGCCTGGGCCTGACTATGACACAGTGGCCGGGGGAGATGGAGGGAGGGAGGGAAAGGAAAGGAAAGGTGAAGAGAGAGAAGGAGAGGGAGAAAGAGGGAGAGAGAGAAAGGGGGAGAGAGAGAAGGAGAAAGACAGAGATAATGGTGGTCATTTATTCAGATGCTGAGTATAAAGTGAGGGATGTCATTAAAGCCTAGCAGCAGGTGCTGACAGGGAGTATTGAACTGTAGTGTACTGTGTGTATGTGTGTTTGTATCCTAGGTGTGTGTGTGTGTGTGCATAGTGACGAGTGTAGTCAAGAACATTCAAGGAGTGTGTGTGTCTGTAGTGCATGTCTGAGATCAGGAGCTGAGCCCACAGTGCTTTGTTCAGTAGCAATGTGTATTATTCATGTGGCACACACACACGCACGCACGCACGCACACACACACACACACACACACACACACACACACACACACACACACACACACACACACACACACACAATCCTCAGCCTCAAGCTCTACCCCATCACCCCTAAAAAACAAACTCACAAAGATAAACACATACACACAAGCACGTCTTTACCCCCCTTACACACACACACACACACACACACACACACACACACATACACACAAGCACATCTTTACCCCCCTTACACACACTCACATCAACACACACAACAAACAGACAAATAGCTACACACAGACTGACAGCATTTGTATTGATGACAGTTATGGGAACGAAGGAAGAGACAATATCAGGCTGTCAGAGAGAAAAAGCGATGGAGATAAAAACGGAGAGAGGGATGGGGGAGTTTACGGCTTATGATTACAGTCTTCATTGATCCAACCACTGAGGCCGTCATTCATGCTCACTGAACACATAACGCCACAGAGAGAGAGAGAGAGCAGGGGGAAGAGGGGGAGAGAGATAACATGGGGAGATGGAGCAGGGGGAAGAGGGGGAGAGAGAGAACATGGGGAGACGGAGCAGGGGAAAGAGGGGGAGAGAGAGAACATGGGGAGACGGAGCAGGGGAAAGAGGGGAGAGAGAGAACATGGGGAGATGGAGCAGGGGAAAGAGGGGGAGAGAGAGAGAGAGCAGGGGGAAGAGGGGGAGAGAGAGAACATGGGGAGATGGAGCAGGGGGAAGAGGGGGAGAGAGAGAACATGGGGAGATGGAGCAGGGGGAAGAGGGAGAGAGAGAGAACATGGGGAGATGGAGCAGGGGGAAGAGGGGAAGAGAGAGAACATGGGGAGATGGAGCAGGGGGAAGAGGGAGAGAGAGAGAACATGGGGAGATGGAGCAGGGGGAAGAGGGGGAGAGAGAGAACATGGGGAGATGGAGCAGGGGAAAGAGGGGGGAGAGAGAGAACATGGGGAGATGGAGCAGGGGAAAGAGGGGGAGAGAGAGAAAGTAGGGGAAAGAGGGGGAGAGGGAGAGAAAGTAGTGGAAAGAGGGGAGAGAGAGAACATGGGGAGATGGAGCAGGGGGAAGAGGGGGAGAGGGAGAACATGGGGAGATGGAGCAGGGGGAAGAGGGGGAGAGAGAGAACATGGGGAGATGGAGCAGGGGGAAGAGGGGGAGAGAGAGAAAGTAGGGGAAAGAGGGGAGGGGGAGAGAAAGTAGTGGAAAGAGGGGGAGAGGGAGAGAAAGTAGTGGAAAGAGGGGGAGAGGGAGAGAAAGTAGTGGAAAGAGGGGGAGAAAGTAGTGGAAAGAGGGGGAGAGAGAGAGAAAATAGTGGAAAGAGGGGGAGAGGGAGAGAAAGTAGTGGAAAGAGGGGGAGAGGGAGAGAAAGTAGTGGAAAGAGGGGAGAGGGAGAGAAAGTAGTGGAAAGAGGAGGGAGAGGGAGAGAAAGTAGGGGGAAAGAGTGGGGGAGAGAGAGAGAAAGTAGTGGAAAGAGGGGGAGAGGGAGAGAAAGTAGTGGAAAGACAGGGAGAGGGAGAGAAAGTAGTGGAAAGAGGGGGAGAGGGAGAGAAAGTAGTGGAAAGAGGGGGAGAGAGAGAGAAAGTAGTGGAAAGAGGGGGAGAGGGAGAGAAAGAGTGGAAAGAGGGGGAGAGAGAGAGAAAGTAGTGGAAAGAGGGGGAGAGGGAGAGAAAGTAGTGGAAAGAGGGGGAGAGAGAGAGAGAAAGTAGTGGAAAGAGGGGGAGAGGGAGAGAAAGTAGTGGAAAGAGGGGGAGAGGGAGAGAAAGTAGTGGAAAGAGGGGGAGAGGGAGGGAAAGTAGTGGAAAGAGGGGAGGGGGAGAGAAAGTAGTGGAAAGAGGGGAGAGAGAGAGAAAGTAGTGGAAAGAGGGGGAGAGGGAGAGAAAGTAGTGGAAAGAGGGGGAGAGAGAGAGAAAGTAGTGGAAAGAGGGGGGAGAGGGAGAGAAAGTAGTGGAAAGAGGGGGAGAGGGAGAGAAAGTAGTGGAAAGAGGGGGAGAGGGAGGGAAAGTAGGGGAAAGAGGAAAGTAGTGGAAAGAAGGGAGAGAAAGTAGGGAAAGAGGGGGAGAGGGAGAGAAAGTAGTGGAAAGAGGGGCAGAGGGAGAGAAAGTAGTGGAAAGAGGGGGAGAGGGAGAGAAAGTAGGGGAAAGAGGGGGAGAGAGAAAGAGAGAGGGGAAGGGGAGAGAGACAGGAAGGGGGCGAGAGGGAGAAAGAAAGAGGGGTAGGGGAGAGAGACAGGAAGGGGGGGCGAGAGGGAGAAAGAAAGAGGGGAAGGGGAGAGAGAGGGAGTAAGAGAGGCAGGAAGGGGTTAGAGAGGTAGAAAGAAAGAGGGGAAGGGAGAGAGAGGGAGTAAGAGATAGAGAGGGAGAAATAAAGAGGGAAGGGGAGAGAGAGGGAGTAAAAGACGGGAAGGGGATAGATACGGAGAAAGAAAGAGGGGAAGGGGAGAGAGAGGGAGTAAGAGAGGCAGGAAGGGGTTAGAGAGGTAGAAAGAAAGAGGGGAAGGGGAGAGAGAGGGAGTAAGAGATAGAGAGGGAGAAATAAAGAGGGGAAGGGTAGAGAGAGGGAGTAAGAGACGGGAAGGGAATAGAGAGGGAGAAAGAAAGAGGGGAAGGGGAGAGAGAGGGAGAAAGAAAGAGGGGAAGGGGAGAGAGAGGGAGTAAAAGACGGGAAGGGGATAGAGAGGGAGAGAGAGGGAGAAAGAAAGAGGGGAAGGGGAGAGAGAGGGAGAACGAAAGAGGGGAAGGGGAGAGAGAGGGAGTAAAATACAGGAAGGGGATAGAGAGGGAGAAAGAAAGAGGGGAAGGGGAGAGAGGGAGAAAGAAAGAGGGGAAGGGGAGAGAGAGGGAGTAAAAGACGGGAAGAGGATAGAGAGGGAGAAAGAAAGAGGGGAAGGGGAGAGAGAGGGAGAAAGAAAGAGGGGAAGGGGAGAGAGAGGGAGTAAGAGACGGGAAGGGGATAGAGAGGGAGAAAGAAAGAGGGGAAGGGGATAGAGAGGGAGAAAGAAAGAGGGGAAGGGGACAGAGAGGGAGAAAGCGAGACGGGAAGGGGATAGAGAGGGAGAAAGAGAGAAAGTAGTGGAAAGAGGGGGAGAGGGAGAGAAAGTAGTGGAAAGAGGGGAGAGGGAGAGAAAGTAGTGGAAAGAGGGGGAGAGGGAGAGAAAGTAGGGGAAAGAGGGGGGAGAGAGAGAAAGTAGGGGAAAGAGGAGGGAGAGAGAGAGAGTAGGGGAAAGAGGGGGAGAGGGAGAGAAAGTAGTGGAAAGAGGGGGGAGAGGGAGAGAAAGTAGGGGAAAGAGGGGGGAGAGAGAAAGTAGGGGAAAGAGGGGGAGAGGGAGAGAAAGTAGTGGAAAAGGGGGAGAGGGGGAGAGAGAAAGAGAGAGGGGCAAGAGGGGAGAGTGAGAGAAAGTAGGGGAAAGAGGAGGGAGAGAGAGAAAGTAGGGGAAAGAGGGGGAGGGAGAGAAAGTAGTGGAAAGAGGGGAGAGTGAGAGAAAGTAGGGGAAAGAGGGGTAGAGAGAGAAGAGAGAGAGGGAAGGGGAGAGAGACAGGAAGGGGGTGAGAGGGAGAAAGAAAGAGGGGAAGGGGAGAGAGACAGGAAGGGGGGCGAGAGGGAGAGAAAGAAAGAGGGGAAGGGGAGAGAGAGGGAGTAAGAGAGGCAGGAAGGGGTTAGAGAGGTAGAAAGAAAGAGGGGAAGGGGAGAGAGCGGGGAGTAAGAGATAGAGAGGGAGAAATAAAGAGGGGAAGGGGAGAGAGAGGGAGTAAGAGATAGAGAGGGAGAAATAAAGAGGGGAAGGGGAGAGAGAGGGAGTAAGAGAGGCAGGAAGGGGTTAGAGAGGTAGAAAGAAAGAGGGAAGGGGAGAGAGGGAGTAAGAGATAGAGAGGGAGAAATAAAAGAGGGGAAGGGGAGAGAGAGGGAGTAAGAGACGGGAAGGGGATAGAGAGAGAGAAAGAAAGAGGGGAAGGGAGAGAGAGGGAGAAAGAAAGAGGGGAAGGGGAGAGAGAGGGAGTAAAAAGACGGGAAGGGGATAGAGAGGGAGAAAGAAAGAGGGGAAGGGGGAGAGAGAGGGAGAAAGAAAGAGGGGAAGGGGAGAGAGAGGGAGTAAAAGACGGGAAGGGGATAGAGAGGGAGAAAGAAAGAGGGGAAGGGGAGAGAGAGGGAGAAAGCGAGACGGGAAGGGGATAGAGAGGGAGAAAGAAAGAGGGGAAGGGGATAGAGAGGGAGAAAGAAAGAGGAGAAGCGGATAGAGAGGGAGAAAGAAAGACGGGAAGGGGATAGAGAGGGAGAAAGAAAGACGGGAAGGGGATAGAGAGGGAGAAAGAAAGAGGGGAAGGGGATAGAGAGGGAGAAAGAAAGAGGGGAAGGGGAGAGAGAGGGAGAAAGCGAGACGGGAAGAGGATAGAGAGGGAGAAAGAAAGAGGGGAAGGGGAGAGAGAGGGAGAAAGAAAGAGGGGAAGGGGAGAGAGAGGGAGTAAGAGACGGGAAGGGGACAGAGAGGGAGAAAGAAAGAGGGGAAGGGGATAGAGAGGGAGAAAGAAAGAGGGGAAGGGGAGAGAGAGGGAGAAAGCGAGACGGGAAGGGGATAGAGAGGGAGAAAGAGAGAAAGTAGTGGAAAGAGGGGAGAGGGAGAGAAAGTAGTGGAAAGAGGGGGAGAGGGAGAGAAAGTAGTGGAAAGAGGGGGAGAGGGAGAGAAAGTAGGGGAAAGAGGGGGAGAGAGAGAAAGTAGGGGGAAAGAGGGGGAGAGAGAGAGAGTAGGGGAAAGAGGGGGAGAGGGAGAGAAAGTAGTGGAAAGAGGGGGAGAGGGAGAGAAAGTAGTGGAAAGAGGGGAGAGGGAGAGAAAGTAGGGGAAAGAGGGGGAGAGGGAGAGAAAGTAGTGGAAAGAGGGGGAGAGGGAGAGAAAGTAAGGGAAAGAGGGGAGAGAGAAAGAGAGAGGGGCAAGAGGGGGAGAGGGAGAGAAAGTAGGGGAAAGAGGAGGGAGAGAGAGAAAGTAGGGGAAAGAGGGGAGAGGGAGAGAAAGTAGTGGAAAGAGGGGAGAGGGAGAGAAAGTAGGGGAAAGAGGGGGAGAGAGAAAGAGAGAGGGGAAGGGGAGAGAGACAGGAAGGGGGTGAGAGGGAGAAAGAAAGAGGGGAAGGGAGAGAGACAGGAAGGGGGGCGAGAGGGAGAAAGAAAGAGGGGAAGGGGAGAGAGAGGGAGTAAGAGAGGCAGGAAGGGGTTAGAGAGGTAGAAAGAAAGAGGGGAAGGGAGAGAGAGGGAGTAAGAGATAGAGAGGGAGAAATAAAGAGGGGAAGGAGAGAGAGGGAGTAAGAGATAGAGAGGGAGAAATAAAGAGGGGAAGGGGAGAGAGAGGGAGTAAGAGAGGCAGGAAGGGGTTAGAGAGGTAGAAAGAAAGAGGGGAAGGGGAGAGAGAGGGAGTAAGAGATAGAGAGGGAGAAATAAAGAGGGGAAGGGGGAGAGAGGGAGTAAGAGACGGAAGGGGATAGAGAGGGAGAAAGAAAGAGGGGAAGGGGAGAGAGAGGGAGAAAGAAAGAGGGGAAGGGAGAGAGAGGGAGAAAGAAAGAGGGGAAGGGGAGAGAGGGAGTAAAAGACGGGAAGGGGATAGAGAGGGAGAAAGAAAGAGGGGAAGGGATAGAGAGGGAGAAAGAAAGAGGGGAAGGGAGAGAGAGGGAGAAAGCGAGACGGGAAGGGGATAGAGAGGGAGAAAGAAAGAGGGGAAGGGGATAGAGAGGAGAAAGAAAGAGGAGAAGGGGATAGAGAGGGAGAAAGGAAGACGGGAAGGGGATAGAGAGGGAGAAAGAAAGACGGGAAGGGGATAGAGAGGGAGAAAGAAAGAGGGGAAGGGGATAGAGAGGGAGAAAGAAAGAGGGGAAGGGGATAGAGAGGGAGAAAGAAAGAGGGGAAGGGGATAGAGAGGGAGAAAGAAAGAGGGGAAGGGGATAGAGAGGGAGAGAGAAAGACAGGAAGGGGATAGAGAGGGAGAAAGAAAGAGGGGAAGGGGATAGAGAGGGGGAGAGAGAGAAAGAGATAAAGGGAAGGGGAGAGAGAGAGAGTTGTTGTGGTGTGTCTCCTGCAGCAGTATTTATCCTCCACTTTGTGTGGTATTGTGACAGCTCTGCCAAAACCAAGCCACTCCAGTGATATGACAACAACCTGAGAGGGTGTGGGAGTGGGGTGAGGACGGGGGAAAGAGAAAGAGTCGGAGGAAAAGTGAGATGGAGGAGGAGAGAAATAGACAGTAGAGGAGAGAGGGATAGAGGGAGAGAGGGAGAGACAGTAAGTCTGCTTGACTCATTGATATGATGTCAGCTCCTGAGCCAGGGAGAGACTAGAGCTGTGCTGACATGTTCCAGCAGGCAGAGAGGAATACCATCATGCCTCATAGACTCCCAGCTTTATACTGAACACAATGTTATCGAGCAGACTAACATACAGCTTCATCACAAGGCCTCCCCATGAAACAGTTTCAGCTATATCCTTTGTTCTTGTTTTTTGTTGTTGTTGGTATTACCATAGAAAGCGTTTGATGGACATGTCTGTGAACCAATTATTTATTTATTTACAGGCAGCCTGGGGGCGGATACTGAAGAGCGGCTGGTGGAGCACCTGCTAAACCCCGCCCACTATAACAAACTGATCCGCCCAGCGACCAATGGTTCTGAGCTGGTGACAGTTCAGCTGATGGTGTCACTGGCCCAGCTCATCAGTGTGGTGAGTATGTGTCTGTGTGTGGAGTGGCCCATGCTCTGTCTCTAACCCACCCACCTCAGAACATAATAATGTCTCTAACCCACCCACCTCAGAACATAATAATGTCTCTAACCCACCCACCTCAGAACATAATAATGTCTCTAACCCACCCACCTCAGAACATAATAATGTCTCTAACCCACCCACCTCAGAACATAATAATGTCTCTAACCCACCCACCTCAGAACATAATAATGTCTCTAACCCACCCACCTCAGAACATAATAATGTCTCCAACCCACCCACCTCAGAACATAATAATGTCTCTAACCCACCCACCTCAGAACATAATAATGTCTCTAACCCACCCACCTCAGAACATAATAATGTCTCTAACCCACCCACCTCAGAACATAATAATGTCTCCAACCCACCCCAATAATGTTGCTGTGTTCCTCTTTCTATTGCAGCACGAGAGAGAGCAGGTCATGACCACCAACGTATGGCTCACACAGGTCAGTTACACTCTGTCTTCACCTCCTCTCTCCTTATCCCTCTGTCTTCACCTCTATCTCCTTATCCCTCTGTCTTCACCTCTCTCTCCTTATCCCTCTGTCTTCACCTCTCTCTCCTTATCCCTCTTTCTTCACCTCTCTCTCCTTATCCCTCTGTCTTCACCTCTCTCTCCTTATCCCTCTGTCTTCACCTCTCTCTCTCCTTATCCCTCTGTCTTCACCTCTCTCTCCTTATCCCTCTGTCTTCACCTCTCTCTCCTTATCCCTCTGTCTTCACCTCTCTTTCATTATCTCTCTGTCTTCACCTCTATCTCCTTATCCCTCTGTCGTCACCTCTCTCTCCTTATCCCTCTGTCTTCACCTCTATCTCCTTATCCCTCTGTCTTCACCTTTCTCTCCTTATCCCTCTGTCTTCACCTCTATCTCCTTATCCCCCTGTCTTCACCTTTCTCTCATTATCCCTCTGTCTTCACATCTCTCCGTATCCCTCTGTCTTCACCTCTCTCTCCTTATCCCTCTGTCTTCACCTTTCTCTCCTTATCCCTCTGTCTTCACCTCTCTCTCCTTATCCCTCTGTCTTCACCTCTCTCTCCTTATCCCTCTGTCTTCACCTCTCTCTCCTTATCCCTCTGTCTTCACCTTTCTCTCATCCCTCTGTCTTATCCCTCTGTCTTCACCTCTCTCTCCGTATCCCTCTGTCTTCATCCCTCCTCTCTCTCCTTATCCCTCTGTCAACACCTCTCTCTCCTTATCCCTCTGTCTTCACCTCTCTCTCCTTATCCCTCTGTCTTCACCTCTCTCTCCTTATCCCTCTGTCTTCACCTCCTCTCTCCTTATCCCTCTTTCTTCACCTCTCTCTCCTTATCCCTCTGTCTTCACCTCCTCTCTCCTTATCCCTCTGTCTTCACCTCTATCTCCTTATCCCTCTGTCTTCACCTCTCTCTCCTTATCCCTCTGTCTTCACATCTCTCTCTCCTTATCCCTCTGTCTTCACCTCTCTCTCCTTATCCCTCTGTCTTCACCTCCTCTCTCCTTATCCCTCTGTCTTCACATCTCTCTCCTTATCCCTCTGTCTTCACCTCTCTCTCATTATCCCCTGTCTTCACCTCTCTCTCTCATTATCCCTCTGTCTTCACCTCCTCTCCTCCTTATCCCTCTGTCTTCACTCTCTCTCTCCTTATCCCTCTGTCTTCACCTCTCTCTCCTTATCCCTCTGTCTTCACCTCCTCTCTCCTTATCCCTCTGTCTTCACCTCTCTCTCCTTATCCCTCTGTCAACACCTCTGTCTCTCCTTATCCCTTATCTGTCTTCACCTCTCTCTCCTTATCCCTCTGTCTTCACCTCTCTCTCCTTATCCCTCTGTCTTCACCTCTCTCTCCTTATCCCTCTGTCTTCACCTCTCTCTCCTTATCCCTCTGTCTTCACCTCTCTGTCCTTATTATCCCTCTGTCTTCACCTCTATCTCCTTATCCCTCTGTCTTCACCTTTCTCTCCTTATCCCTCTGTCTTCACCTCTCTTTCCTTATCTCTCTGTCTTCACCTCATCTCTCATTATCCCTTTGTCTTCACCTCTCTCTCCTTATCCCTCTGTCTTCACCTCTATCTCCTTATCCCTCTGTCTTCACCTTTCTCTCCTTATCCCTCTGTCTTCACCTTTCTCTCCTTATCCCTCTGTCTTCACCTCTCTCTCCTTATCCCTCTGTCTTCACCTCTATCTCCTTATCCCTCTGTCTTCACCTCTCTCTCCTTATCCCTCTGTCGTCACCTCTCTCTCCTTATCCCTCTGTCTTCACCTCTCTCTCCTTATCCCTCTGTCTTCACCTCTCTCTCCTTATCCCTCTGTCTTCACCTTTCTCTCCTTATCCCTCTGTCTTCACCTCTCTCTCCTTATCCCTCTGTCTTCACCTCTCTCTCCTTATCCCTCTGTCTTCACCTCTCTCTCCTTATCCCTCTGTCTTCACCTTTCTCTCATTATCCCTCTGTCTTCACCTATCTCCGTATCCCTCTGTCTTCACCTCTCTCTCTCCTTATCCCTCTGTCAACACTCTCTCTCTCCTTATCCCTCTGTCTTCACCTCTCTCTCCTTAGCCCTCTGTCTTCACCTCTCTCTCCTTATCCCTCTGTCTTCACCTCCTCTCTCCTTATCCCTCTTTCTTCACCTCTCTCTCCTTATCCCTCTGTCTTCACCTCTATCTCCTTATCCCTCTGTCTTCACCTCTCTCTCCTTATCCCTCTGTCTTCACATCTCTCTCCTTATCCCTCTGTCTTCACCTCTCTCTCCTTATCCCTCTGTCTTCACCTCCTCTCTCCTTATCCCTCTGTCTTCACATCTCTCTCCTTATCCCTCTGTCTTCACTCTCTCTCATTATCCCTCTGTCTTCACCTCTCTCTCATTATCCCTCTGTCTTCACCTCCTCTCTCCTTATCCCTCTGTCTTCACCTCTCTCTCCTTATCCCTCTGTCTTCACCTCTCTCCTTATCCCTCTGTCTTCACCTCTCTCTCCTTATCCCTCTGTCTTTACCTCCTCTCTCCTTATCCCTCTGTCTTCACCTCTCTCTCCTTATCCCTCTTTCTTCACCCTCTCTCCTTATCCCTCTGTCTTCACCTCTCTCTCCTTATCCCTCTGTCTTCACCTCCTCTCTCCTTATCCCTCTTTCTTCACCTCTCTCTCCTTATCCCTCTGTATTCACCTCTATCTCCTTATCCTTCTGTCTTCACCTCTCTGTCCTTATCTCTCTGTCTTCACCTCTATCTCCTTATCCCTCTGTCTTCACCTTTCTCTCCTTATCCCTCTGTCTTCACCTCTCTTTCCTTATCTCTCTGTCTTCACCTCATCTCTCATTATCCCTCTGTCTTCACCTCCTCTCTCCTTATCCCTCTGTCTTCACCTCTCTCTCCTTATCCCTCTGTCTTCACCTCTCTCTCTCCTTATCCCTCTGTCTTCACCTCTCTCTCCTTATCCCTCTGTCTTCACCTCTCTCTCCTTATCCCTCTGTCTTCACCTCTCTTTCATTATCTCTCTGTCTTCACCTCTATCTCCTTATCCCTCTGTCGTCACCTCTCTCTCCTTATCCCTCTGTCTTCACCTCTATCTCCTTATCCCTCTGTCTTCACCTTTCTCTCCTTATCCCTCTGTCTTCACCTCTATCTCCTTATCCCCCTGTCTTCACCTTTCTCTCATTATCCCTCTGTCTTCACATCTCTCCGTATCCCTCTGTCTTCACCTCTCTCTCCTTATCCCTCTGTCTTCACCTTTCTCTCCTTATCCCTCTGTCTTCACCTCTCTCTCCTTATCCCTCTGTCTTCACCTCTCTCTCCTTATCCCTCTGTCTTCACCTCTCTCTCCTTATCCCTCTGTCTTCACCTTTCTCTCATTATCCCTCTGTCTTCACCTCTCTCCGTATCCCTCTGTCTTCACCTCCTCTCTCCTTATCCCTCTGTCAACACCTCTCTCTCCTTATCCCTCTGTCTTCACCTCTCTCTCCTTAGCCCTCTGTCTTCACCTCTCTCTCCTTATCCCTCTGTCTTCACCTCCTCTCTCCTTATCCCTCTTTCTTCACCTCTCTCTCCTTATCCCTCTGTCTTCACCTCCTCTCTCCTTATCCCTCTGTCTTCACCTCTATCTCCTTATCCCTCTGTCTTCACCTCTCTCTCCTTATCCCTCTGTCTTCACATCTCTCTCCTTATCCCTCTGTCTTCACCTCTCTCTCCTTATCCCTCTGTCTTCACCTCCTCTCTCCTTATCCCTCTGTCTTCACATCTCTCTCCTTATCCCTCTGTCTTCACCTCTCTCTCATTATCCCCCTGTCTTCACCTCTCTCTCATTATCCCTCTGTCTTCACCTCCTCTCTCCTTATCCCTCTGTCTTCACCTCTCTCTCCTTATCCCTCTGTCTTCACCTCTCTCTCCTTATCCCTCTGTCTTCACCTCCTCTCTCCTTATCCCTCTGTCTTCACCTCTCTCTCCTTATCCCTCTGTCAACACCTCTCTCTCCTTATCCCTCTGTCTTCACCTCTCTCTCCTTATCCCTCTGTCTTCACCTCCTCTCTCCTTATCCCTCTGTCTTCACCTCTCTCTCCTTATCCCTCTGTATTCACCTCTATCTCCTTATCCCTCTGTCTTCACCTCTCTGTCCTTATCTCTCTGTCTTCACCTCTATCTCCTTATCCCTCTGTCTTCACCTTTCTCTCCTTATCCCTCTGTCTTCACCTCTCTTTCCTTATCTCTCTGTCTTCACCTCATCTCTCATTATCCCTTTGTCTTCACCTCCTCTCTCCTTATCCCTCTGTCTTCACCTCTATCTCCTTATCCCTCTGTCTTCACCTTTCTCTCCTTATCCCTCTGTCTTCACCTTTCTCTCCTTATCCCTCTGTCTTCACCTCTCTCTCCTTATCCCTCTGTCTTCACCTCTATCTCCTTATCCCTCTGTCTTCACCTCTCTCTCCTTATCCCTCTGTCGTCACCTCTCTCTCCTTATCTCTCTGTCTTCACCTCTCTCTCCTTATCCCTCTGTCTTCACCTCTCTCTCCTTATCCCTCTGTCTTCACCTTTCTCTCCTTATCCCTCTGTCTTCACCTCTCTCTCCTTATCCCTCTGTCTTCACCTCTCTCTCCTTATCCCTCTGTCTTCACCTCTCTCTCCTTATCCCTCTGTCTTCACCTTTCTCTCATTATCCCTCTGTCTTCACCTATCTCCGTATCCCTCTGTCTTCACCTCCTCTCTCCTTATCCCTCTGTCAACACCTCTCTCTCCTTATCCCTCTGTCTTCACCTCTCTCTCCTTAGCCCTCTGTCTTCACCTCTCTCTCCTTATCCCTCTGTCTTCACCTCCTCTCTCCTTATCCCTCTTTCTTCACCTCTCTCTCCTTATCCCTCTGTCTTCACCTCTATCTCCTTATCCCTCTGTCTTCACCTCTCTCTCCTTATCCCTCTGTCTTCACATCTCTCTCCTTATCCCTCTGTCTTCACCTCTCTCTCCTTATCCCTCTGTCTTCACCTCCTCTCTCCTTATCCCTCTGTCTTCACATCTCTCTCCTTATCCCTCTGTCTTCACCTCTCTCTCATTATCCCTCTGTCTTCACCTCTCTCTCATTATCCCTCTGTCTTCACCTCCTCTCTCCTTATCCCTCTGTCTTCACCTCTCTCTCCTTATCCCTCTGTCTTCACCTCTCTCTCCTTATCCCTCTGTCTTCACCTCTCTCTCCTTATCCCTCTGTCTTTACCTCCTCTCTCCTTATCCCTCTGTCTTCACCTCTCTCTCCTTATCCCTCTTTCTTCACCTCTCTCTCCTTATCCCTCTGTCTTCACCTCTCTCTCCTTATCCCTCTGTCTTCACCTCCTCTCTCCTTATCCCTCTTTCTTCACCTCTCTCTCCTTATCCCTCTGTATTCACCTCTATCTCCTTATCCTTCTGTCTTCACCTCTCTGTCCTTATCTCTCTGTCTTCACCTCTATCTCCTTATCCCTCTGTCTTCACCTTTCTCTCCTTATCCCTCTGTCTTCACCTCTCTTTCCTTATCTCTCTGTCTTCACCTCATCTCTCATTATCCCTCTGTCTTCACCTCCTCTCTCCTTATCCCTCTGTCTTCACCTCTATCTCCTTATCCCTCTGTCTTCACCTTTCTCTCCTTATCCCTCTGTCTTCACCTCTCTCTCCTTATCCCTCTGTCTTCACCTCTATCTCCTTATCCCTCTGTCTTCACCTCTCTCTCCTTATCCCTCTGTCGTCACCTCTCTCTCCTTATCCCTCTGTCTTCACCTCTCTCTCCTTATCCCTCTGTCTTCACCTCTCTCTCCTTATCCCTCTGTCTTCACCTCTCTCTCCTTATCCCTCTGTCTTCACCTCTCTCCTTATCCCTCTGTCTTCACCTTTCTCTCCCTTTCCCTCTGTCTTCACCTCTCTCCTTATCCCTCTGTCTTCACCTCTCTCTCCTTATCCCTCTGTCTTCACCTTTCTCTCTGAATCCACCTGTCTTCGCCTCTCTCTCCTTATCCTTTTGTCTTCACCTTTCTCTCCGAATCCATCTGTCTTCACCTCTATCTCCTTATCCCTCTGTCTTCACCTTCACCTCCTCTCTCCTCTCCTAGTTAAACTTTATTTAACTAGGTAAGTTAGTTAAGAACAAATTGTTATTTACAATGACAGCCTACCCCGGCCAAACCCGAACCCGGACGACGCTGTGCCAGTTGTGCCCAGCACTGTCCCTATGGGACTCTCAATCACGGCCGGTTGTGATACAGCCTGGAAACAAACCAGGGACTGTAGTAACGCCGCTAGCACTGAGATGCATTGCCGTAGACCACTGCTCCACTCGGGAGCATCACATTGCAGTATGCGGCAGAGAGAGACACAGTTCTGTATTGTTGTTGTGAGAGACTAATCCTGGCATGTTCCTGAGTTCTGACCCTGTTCTACACAGCTGGTTCTCTGTGTGTCTGCAGCTGGGGCCTGCAACATAACACACTGCCCAGTGGACAGGTTCACACACACATGCACACGCACAGCTGTAAATGCACTAATGTGTATTAATCAGTTATGAACAGTTATGGAAACCTGTTTGTGTGTGTCTGTGTGTGTGTACACATGTGCGTGTGTGAAGGTGTTGATGGTCTGTAATTGAACAGAGAATGAGCATACGTGTTTTATGAGGCCCTTGGTCGTAGCCAAGAGGAGATGCCAAGGACACCAGTCCTGTAACGGTTTTCTTCCGTTGAAGGAGAGGACCAAAGCGCATCGTGGTTAGTGTTAAACATCTTTAATATAGACGATAACCGAGAACACTACAAAAATACAAAACAATAAATGTGAAAACCGAAACAGTCCTGTGTGGTGAAACAAACACAGACACGGAAACAATCACCCACAAAACAACAGTGAAACCCAGGCTACCTAAGTATGATTCTCAATCAGAGACAGCTAACAACACCGGCCTCTGAATGGGAACCATACTAGGCCGAACACAGAAAAACAACCTAGACACACAAAACATAGAATGCCCACCCAACTCACGTCCTGACCAACTAAAACAAACAATTAACACAATAACTAGGGTCAGACTGTGACAAGTCCTGAGCCACGAGAGCCACTGCTATCACTTTCGCCACCATTCTGGCTCTGATAATACCACAACACATCACTGTTTCACAGAGCCACCATTTTCAAGTCATATAGCATCTGGCATCATGGCTACTATGGCTCTACATGGCATACAGTGGGGCAAAAAAGTATTTAGTCAGCCACCAATTGTACAAGTTCTCCCACTTTAAAAGATGAGAGAGGCCTGTAATTTTCATCATAGGTACACTTCAACTATGACAGACAAAATGAGAAATAAAATCCAGAAAATCACATTGTAGGATTTTTAATGAATTTATTTGCAAATTATGGTGGAAAATAAGTATTTGGTCAAAAACAAAAGTTTATCTCAATACTTTGTTATATACCCTTTGTTGGCAATGACAGAGGTCAAACGTTTTCCGTAAGTCTTCACAAGGTTTTCACACACTGTTGCTGGTATTTTGGCCCATTCCTCCATGCAGATCTCCTCTAGAGCAGTGATTTGTTGGGGCTGTTGCTGGGCAACACAGACTTTCAACTCCCTCCAAAGATTTTCTATGGGGTTGAGATCTGGAGACTGGCTAGGCCATTCCAGGACCTTGAAATGCTTCTTACGAAGCCACTCCTTCGTTGCCCGGGTGGTGTGTTTGGGATCATTGTCATGCTGAAAGACCCAGCCACGTTTCATCTTCAATGCCCTTGCTGATGGAAGGAGGTTTTCACTCAAAATCTCACGATACATGGCCCCATTCATTCTTTCCTTTACACGGATCAGTCGTCCTGGTCCCTTTGCAGAAAAACAGCCCCAAAGCATGATGTTTCCACCCCCATGCTTCACAGTAGGTATGGTGTTCTTTGGATGCAACTCAGCATTCTTTGTCCTCCAAACACAACGAGTTGAGTTTTTACCAAAAAGTTCTATTTTGGTTTCATCTGACCATATGACATTCTCCCAATCTTCTTCTGGATCATCCAAATGCTCTCTAGCAAACTTCAGACGGGCCTGGACATGTACTGGCTTAAGCAGGGGGACACGTCTGGCACTGCAGGATTTGAGTCCCTGGTGGCATAGTGTGTTACTGATGGTAGGCTTTGTTACTTTGGTCCCAGCTCTCTGCAGGTCATTCACTAGGTCCCCCCGTGTGGTTCTGGGATTTTTGCTCACCGTTCTTGTGATCATTTTGACCCCACGGGGTGAGATCTTGCGTGGGGCCCCAGATCGAGGGAGATTATCAGTGGTCTTGTATGTCTTCCATTTCCTAATAATTGCTCCCACAGTTGATTTCTTCAAACCAAGCTGCTTACCTATTGCAGATTCAGTCTTCCCAGCCTGGTGCAGGTCTACAATTTTGTTTCTGGTGTCCTTTGACAGCTCTTTGGTCTTGGCCATAGTGGAGTTTGGAGTGTGACTGTTTGAGGTTGTGGACAGGTGTCTTTTATACTTATAACAAGTTCAAACAGGTGCCATTAATACAGGTAACGAGTGGAGGACAGAGGAGCCTCTTAAAGAAGAAGTTACAGGTCTGTGAGAGCCAGAAATCTTGCTTGTTTGTCGGTGACCAAATACTTATTTTCCACCATAATTTGCAAATAAATTCATTAAAAAATGTTTTTCTCATTTTGTCTGTCATAGTTGAAGTGTACCTATAATGAAAATTACAGGCCTCTCTCATCTTTTTAAGTGGGAGAACTTGCACAATTGGTGACTGACTAAATACTTTTTTGCCCCACTGTATACTGTAGCAATAACAGTTACAGAGTCCCTATTGTAAATGGTTGTTAAGGTTCTACTACAGCCCTAACAGCCATAGAGCCACTGCTATCTGGACCATTATGGCTCATAATACATCACAGTTACAGGGCTACCACCATCAAGGTCACTAAGAGCATGAGCATGTCACTAAGAGCATGAGCAGGTCACCAAGAGCATGAGCAGGTCACTAAGAGCATGAGCAGGTCACTAAGAGCACGTCAGTGACTGACCCACACACCTTCAATCATGTGTGTCTGGGAGGCAAACTCGCACACACACACACACACACACACACACACACACACACACACACACACACACACACACACACACCACACACACACACATACATACATACATACATACATACATACATACGCACACGCACTCACTGTCACACACGCGATCTGGATACCTCCTTGGCAGGCGGCCATTTCAGTCAGGATGATTAGATGTGTGTTTGAGTGAGTGTTTTTAACTGACTTACTATAGGGTCATGGTAGACATTAGTCCTTCTGTCTTACATCTCTAATTAATGGAGCTGAGTTATCACACTGTTCCTGGACAGGACAGTAAAGGTCTCTATAGGAACATATTTACATGAAGTTCATTATGGAAAGTAAAGATGCATTTCACTGAATGTTATTTCAAAAGTGAAGCTCACAGCAGCTGTTTGTGGGTCTCACACTCTTCTATGACTTTTGATTGGTCACTAATTCTCCTCTGTGATTGGTTACTAACAATCTTCTCAGCTATGTGATTGGTCACTGACTCTCCTCTCTACTTTATGATTGGTTACTAACAATCTTCTCAGATGTGTGATTGGTCACTAACTCTCCATTCTGCTGTATAATTGGTTAGTAACAATCTTCTCAGCTGAGTGATTGGCCTCTAACTCTCCTCTCTGCTCTGTGATTGGTTACTAACAATCTTCTCAGATGTGTGATTGGTCACTAACTCTCCTCTCTGCTGTATTATTGGTTAGTAACAATCTTCTCAGCTGAGTGATTGGTCATTAACTCTGTTCTCTGGTCTGTGATTGGTGTCCAGGAATGGCAGGACTACCGTCTGACTTGGGTCCCTGAGGAGTTTGATGGCATGGAGAAGGTCAGACTGCCTTCCAAACACATCTGGCTGCCCGACGTTGTGCTGTATAACAAGTGAGTTACACACACACACACACACACACACACACACACATACACACACACACATCTGGCTCCCCGATGTTGTTCTGTATAACAAGTGAGTTACACACACACACACACACACACACACACACACACACACACACACACACACACACACACACATCTGGCTCCCCGATGTTGTTCTGTATAACAAGTGAGTTACACACACACACTTACACACACACACACACACATCTAGCTGCCTGACGTTGTTCTGTATAACAAGTGAGTTACACACACACACAATGTCAATACTATTTGAATCCACAAATCACATTACAGTGAAGATCCAAACATTTTAAAGACACGGATATCTGGACACTTATAGATACAGAAAGCACCTCCTTCTCCAAACAGCTAAGCTGTCCATGACCGCTGACACAGAGCAGTACCTTGGTGGCAGTGTTGCCTTTGTCCTCTGCAGGCCGGTAATCTGAAGGCCACATACTGTCAGCCTAATAAGTACATGGCCGAGACTCCAAAATATCAGCACCACAAGTTTGCAGTGATAACCAAGGCTGTTGAGGCATGACACTATGGGCTAGTTCTTCAGCAACTGTCTGCTCTACGTAGGTGTCAAAAGAGCAACCAACTTCCACACACACACACACACACGCACACACACACACACACACACACACACACAGTACAGCATTGTTCCTCAACTCCAGTCTTCTAGTCCCTATCTTATCGTAGTCTCTTAGCCCGGTGTAAGTTATCTTATCGGAGTGTCTTAACCCTGTGTAAGCTATCTTATCAGTGAAAGTGAACTGTCTGGCCTCGATCTCCTCTTTCTCTACTGCCGTCTTACACTGATTAACCAACCGGCGGGGCTAAACGGATCAATATCTTGATCTTCTTCCATTGCTCTCCTTCTTTGTTCCCTACCTGAGGTATTTGACCCCTTCCCTACCTGAGGTATTTGACCCCTTCCCTACCTGAGGTATTTGACCCCTTCCCTACCTGAGGTATTTGACCCCTTCCCTACCTGAGGTATTTGACCCCTTCCCTACCTGAGGCATTTTGCCCCTTCCCTACCTGAGGTATTTGACCCCTTCCCTACCTGAGGTATTTGACCCCTTCCCTACCTGAGGTATTTGACCCCTTCCCTACCTGAGGTATTTGACCCCTTCCCTACCTGAGGTATTTGACCCCTTCCCTACCTGAGGTATTTGACCCCTTCCCTACCTGAGGCATTTGACCCCTTCCCTACCTGAGGCATTTGACCTGTTCCCTACCCGAGGGATTTGACCTGTTCTCTACCCAAGGGATTTGACCACTCTCTACCCGAGGGATTTGACCCCTCTCTACCCGAGGGATTTGACCCGTTCTCTACCCGAGGGATTTGACCTGTTCTCTACCCGAGGGATTTGACCCCTCTCTACCCGAGGGATTTGACCCCTCTCTACCCGAGGGATTTGACCCGTTCTCTACCCGAGGGATTTGACCTGTTCTCTACTCGAGGGATTTGACATGTTCCCTACCCGAGGGATTTGACCTGTTCTCTACACGAGGGATTTGACCTGTTCTCTACCGGAGGGATTTGACCTGTTCTCTACCGGAGGGATTTGACCTGTTCTCTACCTGAGTTCTCTTGAGTTGTCCTAGCTGTGTCCAGGTTAAGGAAGGATGCAGTCCTGATACGCATCACACCCTCGTCTATCTGACCTTCTCCATCTTTCTGTCGTCAGAATGTGTGTGTGTGTGTGTGTGTGTGTGTGTGTGTGTGTGTGTGTGTGTGTGTGTGTGTGTGTGTGTGTATGTGTGTGTGTGTGTGTGTGTGTGTGTGTGTGTGTGTGTGTGTGTGTGTGTGTGTGTGTGTGTGTGTGTGTGTGTGTGTGTGAGAGATATCTTCTGTGGTCATCTTACCTGGCTGTCTGTAACAGTAGAGTCTCACCTGTCCTGCCCCTGTCACCCAGTCCTGTCTGTGTGAGATGTGGCTGAGGCTGTGTGATAAAGATCTGTAGTGAGACTGGAGGAAATCTAATGAGACACACAGAGAGCTGAAGTTACATTTACACCCATTTATAGGAGAAACTGTGTCTCGCTCTTTTCTGCTCATTTTAATCTGTATGTATTACTAATTAGTTTTTAAAGATGTGATTGATTTAAAAGGGCATGCATTTTATATACTATATTTTAATATCTAAAATCCTTCCAATAGTCTAACGTTCTCTCTCTTTCCACCCCTCCTTCCTTAGTGCTGACGGAATGTACGAGGTCTCCTTCTACTCCAACGCGGTGGTCTCCCATGACGGCAGTATCTTCTGGCTGCCTCCAGCCATCTACAAGTCAGCCTGTAAGATCGAGGTCAAACACTTCCCCTTCGACCAGCAGAACTGCACCATGAGGTTCCGCTCCTGGACCTACGACCGCACAGAGATCGACCTGATCCTGAGGTCCGACGTGGCCAGCATGGACGACTTCACACCCAGCGGAGAGTGGGACATCATCGCCCTGCCGGGGCGCCGCAACGAGAACCCTGCCGACCCCACCTACGTAGACATCACCTATGACTTCATCATCCGCAGGAAACCTCTGTTCTACACCATCAACCTCATCATCCCCTGTGTCCTCATCACCTCTCTGGCCATCTTAGTGTTCTATCTGCCCTCTGACTGTGGAGAGAAGATGACCCTGTGTATCTCTGTCCTGCTGGCCCTCACAGTGTTCCTCCTGCTGATCTCTAAGATCGTCCCCCCCACCTCCCTGGACGTTCCTCTGGTCGGGAAGTACCTGATGTTCACCATGGTCCTGGTGACCTTCTCTATTGTTACCAGTGTGTGTGTTCTCAACGTGCACCACCGCTCACCCACCACACACACCATGCCCCCCTGGGTCAAGCTGGTGTTCCTCAACAAATTGCCTGCGCTGCTCTTCATGCGCCAGCCCCAGAACAGCTGCGAGCGTCAGAAGCTGCGCCAGCGACGGAGGGGCCAGGAGCAGAGGGAGGGGGGCAGGGATGGGGGCTCTGCCGGGGGCTGATGGTGGGCCTGGGGCTGGGGGGCGGAGGGGGTGGCACGGATAACAACGAACCCTGTACGTGTTACGTGAACCGGGCATCGGTGAAACAGTTTGTAGGGGAGCTGGGAGGGGGCGCGGGGGGAGGAGGGTCGATGGAGGGGCTGAACGGGCTGAGGGAAGACAGGGAGGGGGGGCAGGGGAACCGGCCCAGGGGGAAACAGGTGGGAGGGGGCCCAGCCCTGACCCAGGCCGTGCTAGGACAAGCCTGCCCTGGGTTGGAGGAGGCTGTCGACGGGGTCCGCTTCATCGCCAACCACATGAAGACTGAAGACGACGACCAGAGTGTGAGTGACGTAGAAATGCACCATGTATTCACCGTTCACTACAACTATATATCACATTATATATCTGATGTCTTGACCCTGTTCTGCCATACACATCATAGAATGTTACTTACACTCGGTCTAGAAGGCCATATATCTACACTTATTCACAGCAGATAGGCATGTTTCGAGACGGTAGTGTTTTGAACATTCGTTTTAGGACTGATGCCTAGCACTCTACTCAATTACATTTACATTTAAGTCATTTAGCAGACGCTCTTATCCAGAGCGACTTACAAATTGGTGCATTCACCTTATGACATCCAGTGGAACAGTAGTGCATCTAAGTCTTTTAAGGGGGTGAGAGGGATTACTTTATCCTATCCTAGGTATTCCTTAAAGAGGTGGGGTTTCAGGTGTCTCCGGAAGGTGGTGATTGACTCCGCTGTCCTGGCGTCGTGAGGGAGTTTGTTCCACCATTGGGGGGCCAGAGCAGCGAACAGTTTTGACTGGGCTGAGCGGGAACTGTACTTCCTCAGTGGTAGGGAGGCGAGCAGGCCAGAGGTGGATGAACGCAGTGCCCTTGTTTGGGTGTAGGGCCTGATCAATGCATTGTCAATAAGCGCTGATGAAGATTTCATGCAAAGTGCATTATAGTGGCTTGGAAATACAATGACATTCAAAAGGAGGCAAATAATTATTAGAAAACCTTTCGTCATCATTTTGATGTTGCCAGATTGACTTTAAATGCAGTATAACATTAGCTAGCTAGCTAAGATTGAGGGGAGGACACCGGATTTTACCTAGCTAACGTTAGCATGGCTAGCTAATGACTTTGCTAGCTAATGACTTCATTGCCGTCTGTTTGAAGTACATTTGATGACATGATAATGATGTCAAAGTTGTGTCCTACTAAATATTTGCCCACTTTAGCAATATAATCATATTTCCAGTCCATTATAGTGTAATTTAGACTAAACAGTCAATAGCCTCAGAATGACTGGGCTTATTATGACTTTTGGGCACCACTATGGTGGAGGGCAGCTTGAGAACGTTCATAACAATGGCATGATGCGACCGAGTGACGGAGGTGCAACCTATGAATAGCTACCACCTACTGCTACATTCTAGGGAGAATAACTATGGGTGAATGTTTATGAATTCATGGGCTACACTTGTTCTGCTCTGAATATTTAACACAGTTTTAATCTTAGCCACTGTATGATATCAGCATTGTGAGTGAATAAAACAGGGCTCTCCCAGTGTAGGAGTAGAGGAGTAGAAAGAGAGGAGGATGAACGACAGGGGGGGGATTTTTCCTTCAGTGGGCAGGGATGCCTGAAGGCATGGAGAGGGAGGAAAGAACATTCTCCTGGAATGAGAGACCCTGACATAGTGAATTAACAGTCCTTGTAATTTTGTCCATCAGCGTGACTCATCATCTCCATGGTTACCGTCCGTCTCCATGCTGACCACTTTTAAGACCCACCTGATCCTTCTTTCACTTCAGGTCCTCCCTCCTGTCCTCTTCAAGTCATCATCACCGCTCCCTTTTCTCTCCTCCTCTTTCCCCTTCCCTGCAGTACTCATCCATCCCTTATTCCCCTACACCCGGTCTCTCTTTTTCTCTCCCCTCTCCTCTCTCTCCTCCTCCCTCTCCTTCCCTGCAGTACTCATCCACCCCTTATTCCCCTACACCCGGTCTCTCTTTTTCTCTCCCCTCTCCTCTCTCTCCTCCTCCCTCTCCTTCCCTGCAGTACTCATCCACCCCTTATTCCCCTACACCCGGTCTCTCTTTTCTCTCCCCTCTCCTCTCTCTCCTCCTCCCTCTCCTTCCCTGCAGTACTCACCCACCCCTTATTCCCCTACACCCGGTCTCTTTTTCTTTCCCCTCTCCTCTCTCTCCTCCTCCCTCTCCTTCCCTGCAGTACTCATCCATCCCTTATTCCCCTACACCCGGTCTCTCTTTTTCTCTCCCCTCTCCTCTCTCTCCTCCTCCCTCTCCTTCCCTGCAGTACTCATCCACCCCTTATTCCCCTACACCCGGTCTCTTTTTCTCTCCCCTCTCCTCTCTCTCCTCCTCCCTCTCCTTCCCTGCAGTACTCATCCATCCCTTATTCCCCTACACCCGGTCTCTCTTTTTCTCTCCCCTCTCCTCTCTCCTCCTCCCTCTCCTTCCCTGCAGTACTCATCCATCCCTTATTCCCCTACACCCGGTCTCTCTTTTTCTCTCCCCTCTCCTCTCTCTCCTCCTCCCTCTCCTTCCCTGCAGTACTCATCCACCCCTTATTCCCCTACACCCGGTCTCTCTTTTTCTCTCCCCTCTCCTCTCTTCTCCTCCTCCCTCTCCTTCCCTGCAGTACTCATCCACCCCTTATTCCCCTACACCCGGTCTCTCTTTTTCTCTCCCCTCTCCTCTCTTCTCCTCCTCCCTCTCCTTCCCTGCAGTACTCATCCACCCCTTATTCCCCTACACCCGGTCTCTCTTTTTCTCTCCCCTCTCCTCTCTTCTCCTCCTCCCTCTCATTCCCTGCAGTACTCATCCACCCCTTATTCCCCTACACCCGGTCTCTCTTTTTCTCTCCCCTCTCCTCTCTTCTCCTCCTCCCTCTCCTTCCCTGCAGTACTCATCCACCCCTTATTCCCCTACACCCGGTCTCTCTTTTTCTCTCCCCTCTCCTCTCTTCTCCTCCTCCCTCTCCTTCCCTGCAGTACTCATCCACCCCTTATTCCCCTACACCCGGTCTCTCTTTTTCTCTCCCCTCTCCTCTCTTCTCCTCCTCTCTCTCCTTCCCTGCAGTACTCATCCACCCCTTATTCCCCTACACCCGGTCTCTCTTTTTCTCTCCCCTCTCCTCTCTTCTCCTCCTCCCTCTCCTTCCCTGCAGTACTCATCCACCCCTTATTCCCCTACACCCGGTCTCTCTTTTTCTCTCCCCTCTCCTCTCTTCTCCTCCTCCCTCTCATTCCCTGCAGTACTCATCCACCCCTTATTCCCCTACACCCGGTCTCTCTTTTTCTCTCCCTCTCCTCTCTTCTCCTCCTCCCTCTCCTTCCCTGCAGTACTCATCCACCCCTTATTCCCCTACACCCGGTCTCTCTTTTTCTCTCCCCTCTCCTCTCTTCTCCTCCTCCCTCTCCTTCCCTGCAGTACTCATCCACCCCTTATTCCCCTACACCCGGTCTCTCTTTTTCTCTCCCCTCTCCTCTCTTCTCCTCCTCTCTCTCCTTCCCTGCAGTACTCATCCACCCCTTATTCCCCTACACCCGGTCTCTCTTTTTCTCTCCCCTCTCCTCTCTTCTCCTCCTCCCTCTCCTTCCCTGCAGTACTCATCCACCCCTTATTCCCCTACACCCGGTCTCTCTTTTTCTCTCCCCTCTCCTCTCTTCTCCTCCTCCCTCTCCTTCCCTGCAGTACTCATCCACCCCTTATTCCCCTACACCCGGTCTCTTTTTCTCTCCCCTCACCTCTCTCTCCTCCTCCCTCTCCTTCCCTGCAGTACTCATCCATCCCTTATTCCCCTACACCCGGTCTCTTTTTCTCTCCCCTCACCACTCTTCTCCTCCTCACCCTCTTTCAGTGTCAAACCTCATCAGAGCTCTGTGGTGGAATCCAGTCTCCACTCACATTAACCTTTCAACCCCGCCTCTCACCCCCCCTTTAATAGGTGAGGGGGAGGGGAGGAGCGAGAAAGTGAGAGAGACAAGTGATAGAGGAAGAGGAGAAAAGAGAGCTGTGTTTTCACCCCTCGACTTCTTCCACATGTTGTTGTGTTGCAGCCTACATTTCAAATGGATTGAATTGAGATGTTGTGTTGTCACTGGTTTACACACAATACCCCTCAAAGTGGAATTATGTTTGACTAATTAATTCAAAATGAAAAGCTGAAATGTCTTGAGTCAATAAGTATTCAACATCTTTGTTATGGCAAGCCTAAACAAGTTCAGGAGTTAACATTTGCTTAACAAGTCACATAATAAGTTGCATGGACACACTCTGTGTGCAATAATAGTGATTTTTGAATGACTACCTCATCTCTGTACCCCACACATATAATCATCTGTAAGTTCCGTCAGTCAGGTAGTGAATTTAAAACAGATTCAACCACAAACACCACAGAGATTTCCAAATACCTCACAAAGAAGGGTAGATAGGTCAAAATAGTATCCCTTTGAGCATGGTAAAGTTATTAATTACACTTTGGATGGTGTATCAATAGACGCAGTCACTACAAAGATACAGGCGTCCTTCCTAACTCAGTTGCCAGAGAGGAAGGAAACCTCTCAGGGATTTTACCATAAGGCCAATGGTGACTTTAAAACAGTTACAGAGTTTAATGGCTGTGATAGAAGAAAACTGAGGATGGATCAAAAACATTTTAGTTTCTCCACAATACTAACCTAGATAACAGTAAAAAGAAGGAAGCCTGTACATAATACACATATTCCAAAACATGCATCCTGTTTGCAATAAGGCACTAAAGTAATACTTTTTTTGTCCTGAATACAAAGCATTGTGTTTGGGGCTAATCCTACATAACACATCACTGAGTACCACTCTTCATATTTTCAAGCATGGTGGTGGCTGCATCATGTTATGGGCATGCTTGTCATCGGCAAGGACTAGGGAGTTTTTTAGGATAAAAAGAAATGGAATAAAGCGAAGCACATGCAAAATCCTAGAGGTAAACCTGGTTCAGTCTGCTTTCCAACAAACACTGGGAGACAAATTCACCTTTCAGCAGGACAATAACCTAAAACCCAAGGTCAAAAATTTTATGGCAAGACTTGAAAATGACCAACAACCAACTTGACAGAGCTTGAATAATTTTTAAAGGAATAATAGGCATATATTGTACAATCCAAGTGTGCAAAGCTCTTAGAGACTTATACAGAAAGACTCACAGCTGTAATCACTGCCAAAGGTGATTCTAACATGTACTGTATTGACTCAGGGGGATGAATAGTGTAATGAAGCAGCAGGGGGCAGGCCTCGAACCCTCGACCTTCTAGCCTGAAGTCCAGCGCGCTGTCGACTGTGTCCCCAAAAGCATGCTCAAGCAGCAGAGTCGATATCCGCGCTTATAAACCCAGGGTCGTTACACTACTTGTGTAAACAAGATACTGTATATTAGTGGGGGTTTTTTCATAGATTTTTTACAAATGTTACAATTGTTCTTCCACTTTGACATTAGAGTATTTTGTGTAGATCGTTCACAAAAAAATGACAATTAAATCCATTTGAATCCTATCTTGTACACAACAATAAGTGGAAAAAGTCAAAGGTGTGAATACTTTTAGTAAGAACTGTACTTATGTAAACCTCTGCCTACACCCTCTTCAGGTGAGCGAGGACTGGAAGTATGTTGCCATGGTGATCGACCGTCTCTTCCTGTGGATCTTTATAATTGTGTGTGTGTCCGGAACGGTCGGGATGTTCCTCCAGCCACTGTTCCAGAACTACACTGCCAAGACCATCACCAACACCAATGGCTGACCAACCAGGTTCCCAGCAGCATCGATGGACACTGCCCCGACCCAATCAGCACAGCAGGACAGGGGCAGGAGGGAGGGACCTGCCCAGCAGGGGAAGTGGGTTTTATTAAGTCTGTGGAACTAAATTGGACAGGAGCCACACCTGTTAACCTTTATAGCCTTTCTACTGAACTGTTCTGAACTGAAGAACTAAACTTAACACCAACATCGTATTAAAGATCGTTTTTTTCTTCCAGAGGAGGGATAAATGGATGGACAAATCTTCCCTTTTTCCCAGAGGAAGGTGGAGCTATGCCTCTCCTCTCTCCCTCTGAGTGACAAGCGGCAGAAGCCAATCAGGGAGAGAGGACAATCTCTAAAAAAATTTGACATCCTGTAGAACGCTACGCCAGCCAATCAATGCTCTTCATTCCAAGCTGACTGTGCAAGCTTACTAAGAGTATATTGTCGCACCTTAACTGGTACAGAACATAATGCTTCAGTAACAGAACCTTGATTGGAAACTGTGTCAACCAATCAGAAAAATGTAAAGGCAATTGTTTTTCCAAGCCACTTCTGTTAAGCCAACTGATAGTACAGTACAGTATATTTTACCATAGCATAGCAGTGTACCACAGTATAGCTTTAAATATAATGTTATTGCGATTTCTCCGTGTCTGTTCCTGAGAGAAAGGTAGGGTGCAGTGGTTTGTTGTATGATTCTCTGCGCTTTTAAACAAGAATGTGATATGACCTGTACTACACAGTCTGTGTCGTGCACACTAACACTATATGAGGAGAAGAGACAGATCGTGAAGGAGAGAGATGAAAGAGAGAGAGGGATATTGACAGAGAGTTAGATGGAATGAGATGAAGTAGTTATAGTGAATCCCAAACCGCCCCCTCGCCAATACCAACTCCCTCCGTTGTCACGTGTTGCTGACGAAGCTCCGAGGGAGACTTCCAGAGAGTGGTGATGGGATCAATAAACCCACCGGGACCAGTCTCTGAATCAGACATAAACACATGCACATGGTATATAATTACAATGGGATCAATAAACCCACCGGGACCAGTCTCTGAATCAGACATAAACACATGCACATGGTATATAATTACAATGGGATCAATAAACCCACCGGGACCAGTCTCTGAATCAGACATAAACACATGCACGTGGTATATAATTACAATGGGATCAATAAACCCACCGGGACCAGTCTCTGAATCAGACATAAACACATGCACGTGGTATATAATTACAATGGGATCAATAAACCCACCGGGACCAGTCTCTGAATCAGACATAAACACATGCACGTGGTATATAATTACAATGGGATCAATAAACCCACCGGGACCAGTCTCTGAATCAGACATAAACACATGCACGTGGTATATAATTACAATGGGATCAATAAACCCACCGGGACCAGTCTCTGAATCAGACATAAACACATGCACGTGGTATATAATTAGACACGCCTCTCTATTTTTTACAATTCAATTGTGCTAACTTCAGACATATAGCAGTGAGTGTCGGGATAGTACGTCGCTCTGAAGCCTGCATCCGTGCTGGCTAGGTCGAAGTGGCTATAGGAGGATCTAATTAGCCCCTACACCCCCATAATATTCACTCCCTCAGCTTTAGTACACTTGTGCAAATAGCCGAGGCTCGTGTGAACGCGCAAGTGGAGTGCCGAGGGGCCAGGCGAAGGGGGTGATTTGGGATTCAACCCTAGAGAAAGATAAAGGTGTAGGATGTCTGCATATACAGCTCTATTTGGATAATAGCAGCTTGTGCCATCGGGTACAGTTGCAAGGGGATGAGTCTAGATTCAGTAAGTTCCTGGGAAACTGAGATTGGGTTGAGCTAAGATGAAGTAAATTCCCTCCTTTTACAGTTGAGCCATGATTGCACAAAATTGGGTGGTCGAATATAGAACTGACAGATGATATGTATTGTTGGAATAAGGATGTTTTCTCATGAAACATAAGCTATTGTGTGTTATGAATGTTTGCACAAATGTTAATTTCTGTCATCACTGTGATTCTCATTACCAGAGTAAGACAGTGTCTCACTCTGTCCTCTCTTCCTTTACTCCCTCTCTCCTCCCCCCTTCCCCCTCCTGTCCTCCCCTCCTTCTCCCTCTCTCTTCTCCTCCTTCCTCCTCATGTCCTCTCCTCCTTCCCCCTCCTGGCCTCTCCTCCTTCCCCCTCTCTCCTCTCCTCCTTCCTCCTCCTGTCCTCTCCTCCTTCCCCTCCTGGCCTCTCCTCCTTCCCCCTCTCTCCTCTCCTCCTTCCTCCTCCTGTCCTCTCCTCCTTCCCCCTCCTGGCCTCTCCTGCTTCCCCCTCTCTCCTCTCCTCCTTCCTCCTCCTGTCCTCTCCTCCTTCCCCCTCCTGGCCTCTCCTCCTTCCCCCTCTCTCCTATCCTCCTTCCTCCTCCTGTCCTCTCCTCCTTCCCCCTCCTGGCCTCTCCTCCTTCCCCCTCTTTCCTCTCCTCCTTCCTCCTCCTGTCCTCTCCTCCTTCCCCCTCCTGGCCTCTCCTCCTTCCCCCTCTCTCCTCTCCTCCTTCCTCCTCCTGTCCTCTCCTCCTTCCCCCCTCCTCCTTCCCCCTCTCTCCTCTCCTCCTTCCTCCTCCTGTCCTCTCCTCCTTCCTTCCCCTCCTGGCCTCTCTCCTCCTTCCCCCTCTCTCCTCTCCTCCTTCCTCCTCCTGTCCTCTCCTCCTTCCCCCTCCTGGCCTCTCCTCCTTCCCCCTCTCTCCTCTCCTCCTTCCCCCTCCTGTCATCTCCTCCTTCCCCCTCTCTCCTCCTTCCCCCTCTCTCCTCTCCTCCTTCCTCCTCATGTCCTCCCCTCCTTCCCCCTCCTGCCCTCTCGTCCTTCCCCCTCCTTCCCCTTCGCTCCTCTCCTCCTTCCGCCTCCTGTCCTCTCCGCCTGTGTTTCTCTCCTTCCCCTTCGCTCCTCTCCTCCTTCTCCTTCTCTCCTCTCTTCCTTCCCCCACCTGTCCTCCCTCCTTCCCCTCTTACATTTACATTTAAGTAATTTAGCAGACGCTCTTATCCAGAGCGACTTACAAATTGGTGCTTTCACCTTATGACATCCAGTGGAACAGCCACTTTACAATAGTGCATCTAGGTCTTTTAAGGGGGGGGTGAGAAGGATTACTTTATCCTATCCTAGGTATTCCTTAAAGAGGTGGGGTTTCAGGTGTCTCCGGAAGGTGGTGATTGACTCCGCTGTCCTGGCGTCGTGAGGGAGTTTGTTCCACCATTGGGGGGCCAGAGCAGCGAACAGTTTTGACTGGGCTGAGCGGGAACTGTACTTCCTCAGTGGTAGGGAGGCGAGCAGGCCAGAGGTGGATGAACGCAGTGCCCTTGTTTGGGTGTAGGGCCTGATCAGAGCCTGGAGGTACTGAGGTGCCGTTCCCCTCACAGCTCCGTAGGCAAGCACCATGGTCTTGTGGCGGATGCGAGCTTCAACTGGAAGCCAGTGGAGAGAGCGGAGGAGCGGGGTGACGTGAGAGAACTTGGGAAGGTTGAACACCAGACGGGCTGCGGCGTTCTGGATGAGTTGTAGGGGTTTAATGGCACAGGCAGGGAGCCCAGCCAACAGCGAGTTGCAGTAATCCAGACGGGAGATGACAAGTGCCTGGATTAGGACCTGCGCCGCTTCCTGTGTGAGGCAGGGTCGTACTCTGCGGATGTTGTAGAGCATGAACCTACAGGAACGGGCCACCGCCTCCTCCTTCCCCCTCCTGTCCTTCCCTCCTTCCCCCTCTCTCCTCTCCTCCTTCCTCCTCATGTCCTCCCCTCCTTCCCCCTCCTGCCCTCCTCCTTCCCCCTCTCTCCTCTCCTCCTTCCCCCACCTGTCCTCCCTCCTTCTCCCTCCTGTCCTCCCTCTCTCAGATTGTGTTGTGCTCTGTAGCTGACTCTCTCCTCTCCTACTTCCGCCTCCTGTCCTCCCTCTCTCAGATTGTGTTGTGCTCTGTAGCTGACTCTCTCCTCTCCTCCTTCCGCCTCCTGTCCTCCCTCTCTCAGATTGTGTTGTGCTCTGTAGCTGACTCTCTCCTCCTTTTGCCTCCTGTCCTCCCTCTCTCAGATTGTGTTGTGCTCTGTAGCTGACTCTCTCCTCTCCTCCTTCCGCCTCCTGTCCTCCCTCTCTCAGATTGTGTTGTGCTCTGTAGCTGACTCTCTCCTCTCCTCCTTTTGCCTCCTGTCCTTCCCTCCTTCCCCCTCTCTCCTCTCCTCCTTCCTCCTCATGTCCTCCCCTCCTTCCCCCTCCTGCCCTCTCCTCCTTCCACCTCTCTCCTCTCCTCCTTCCCCCACCTGTCCTCCCTCCTTCTCCCTCCTGTCCTCCCTCTCTCAGATTGTGTTGTGCTCTGTAGCTGACTCTCTCCTCTCCTACTTCAGCCTCCTGTCCTCCCTCTCTCAGATTGTGTTGTGCTCTGTAGCTGACTCTCTCCTCTCCTCCCTCCTCCTGTCCTCCCTCTCTCAGATTGTGTTGTGCTCTGTAGCTGACTCTCTCCTCTCCTCCTTTTGCCTCCTGTCCTCCCTCTCTCAGATTGTGTTGTGCTCTGTAGCTGACTCTCTCCTCTCCTCCTTTCGCCTCCTGTCCTCCCTCTCTCAGATTGTGTTGTGCTCTGTAGCTGACTCTCTCCTCTCCTCCTTTTGCCTCCTGTCCTCCCTCTCTCAGATTGTGTTATGCTCTGTAGCTGACTCTCTCCTCTCCTCCTTCCGCCTCCTGTCCTCTCCTCCTTCCCCCACCTGTCCTCCCTCCTTCTCCCTCCTGTCCTCCCTCTCTCAGATTGTGTTGTGCTCTGTAGCTGACTCTCTCCTCTCCTACTTCTCCCTCTCTCCTCTCCTCCTTCCCCCTCTCTCCTCTCCTCATTCTGCCTCCTGTCCTCCCTCTCTCAGATTGTGTTGTGCTCTGTAGCTGACTCTCTCCAGTGTGTAATGCTGTATTATTATTATTGTCAGAACACACGCCACCTATAGTTGTTACAGTAATGGACCAGGTTAATTTACTTAATGTCCGATGTGTGTGTGTACTCATTTCCCACTGCATTATCATATCTGTCCGACGCAATGTGCAAGAGAGTTACTTCCCTCGCTGTCTCACCTCTTCCCTCGTTCTCTCTCTCCCTGGACATCTGTAGTATAGACATTGATTGAAATTAGGGTAATAACCAGCCCACCTACACACTGAAGCACCACCTTCCTTCCCTCACTCCTGCTCTCTCAGCCCCCTCCTTTCTTTCTACACTTTTTCTATCTCCTCCCCTCTTCTCTGTCCATCTCTGAACGACAGATTCCTCATGTTATGTTCACTCTGTCAATCTCTCTCCATCCCTCTGTTCCTCTGTTCCTCAACAGGTCCTGGTGGGGTGGGATTTGGACACACACACGCACGCACACACGCACGCACGCATGCACGCACGCACGCACGCACGCACGCACGCACGCACGCACACACACACACACACACACACACACACACACCCAGCCAGCCAGCCAGCCAGCCAGCCAGCCAGCCAGCCAGCCAGCCAGCCAGCAAAATATACCTCCAGCTGAGTGTTAACTGCCATCCTGAGTGATCCCCTTCCATGACCTTGCGTCACTCTGTGGGACACAGGCTTTTCACAGTGGGGTAGTCCAGGGTATTCCCAGGTGAACCCCAGGACATTCCCAGGAGATCCCCAGGAGAACCCCAGGACATCCCCAGGAGAGGCCCAGGAGAACCCCAGGACATCCCCAGGAGAGGCCCAGGAGAACCCCAGAACAACACCAGGACATCCCCAGGAGAACCCTAGGACATCCCCAGGAGAGGCCCAGGACATCCCTAGGAGAGGGCCAGGATAACCCCAGGACATCCCCAGAAGAACCCCAGGACATCCCCAGGAAAGGCCCAGGACATCCCCAGGAGAGGGCCAGAATAACCCCAGGACATCCCCAGAAAAACCCCAGGACATCCCCAGGAGAGGCCCATGACATCCCCAGGAGATGGGGGCCAGGATAACCCCAGGACATCCCCAGAAAAACCCCAGGACATCCCCAGGACATCCCCAGGAGAGGCCCATGACATCCCCACGAGAGGGCCAGGATAACCCCAGGACATCCCCAGAAGAACCCCAGGACATCCCCAGGAAAGGCCCAGGACATCCCCAGGAGAGGCCCATGACATCCCCACGAGAGGGCCAGGATAACCCCAGGACATCCCCAGACGAACCCCAGGAAAGGCCCAGGACATCCCCAGGAGAGTCCCAGGACATCCCCAGGAGAGGGCCAGGATAACCCCAGGACATCCCCAGGAAAGGCCCAGGAGTGTGTAAAGCCTATCAGAGAGCTGTGAAATCCTGTGGAGTGGAGTGGAGTCCTCTCTTTCCCTTCAGGACCTGGCTTTAGAGATGTGACGCAAACAGAGTGCTGTCCATCCCCTCCCTCCTTCATTCCCTTGTTCTCTCTCTCCTCTGTCCTTTCTTCTTGTTCTCTCTCTCCTCTGTCCCTCTCACTTTGTCTCTGTGTGTTTCTCCATTCCCCACTCAGAGGAGAGCGTTGTCCTCCAATAACCGCTCACAGCTTTGTTCCTGTGCAATAAAGGTTGTAGGTTCAGTTCAACATTCAGTTTCTGTTATATGTTCTTCTGACGCACACACACACACACACACACACACACACACACACACCAACACACACACACACTTGAAACGGTATTGGAATTACCCTGAGTTCACATAAAACACACAAAATAAAATATAATTTCCTGTCTTTCTAAGATTAATGCTGCTGATGGCCAGTAACCTGATTCAAAGAGCCGTAGTTTTACAGTAAAACAAACATTATGGCCAGTAACCTGTTTCAAAGAGCCGTAGCTTTACAGTAAAACAAACATTATGACCAGTAACCTGATTCAAAGAGCCATAGCTTTACAGTAAAACAAACATTATGGCCAGTAATCTGATTCAAAGACCCGTAGCTTTACAGTAAAACAAACATTATGGCCAGTAACCTGTTTCAAAGAGCCGTAGCTTTACAGTAAAACAAACATTATGGCCAGTAACCTGATTCAAAGAGCCATAGCTTTACAGTAAAACAAACATTATGGCCAGTAACCTGATTCAAAGTGCTGTAGCTTTACAGTAAAACAAGCATTATGGCCAGCAACCTGATTCAAAGTGCTGTAGCTTTATAGTAAAATAAACATTTTGGCCAGTAACCTGATTCAAAGACCCGTAGCTTTACAGTAAAACAAACATTATGGCCAGTAACCTGATTCAAAGAGCCATAGCTTTACAGTAAAACAAACATTATGGCCAGTAACCTGATTCAAAGAGCCATAGCTTTACAGTAAAACAAACATTATGGCCAGTAACCTGATTCAAAGTGCTGTAGCTTTACAGTAAAACAAACATTATGGCCAGTAACCTGATTCAAAGTGCTGTAGCTTTACAGTAAAACAAACATTATGGCCAGTAACCTGATTCAAAGTGCTGTAGCTTTACAGTAAAACAAACATTATGGCCAGAAACCTGATTCAAAGTGCTGTAGCGTTACAGTAAAATAAACTATTACTGTACTAACAGGCCTGTTTCAAGGTCATTTCAAGTTCTTCCTACTGCCAACCAACTGTTGTATGTGCACATTTACAGGATTGTGTGTTTGCATGTGTGTTGTAGTACCATTTGTAATGTTTGATTAATGCATTCCTATCACATTACAATTCTGTACCACATCAGTGTTCATCGACAATGGAAATATTTCATATTTGGTATAGACTACCAACATCCTGAATATCTGTTTCCTGAGGGATTCTGTCTGTTCTGCTAATTCTAAAGGTTTAATATTCAGTAATGTTGGCTTTGGATTCAACTTTAGGAAGAACATCTTAAAAATGAGAGGACAGTCTAAGATGGGTCAGCGTGGAACACAGTTCTGAGATCTGTTGTTGGACAGATTATAGAGCTCATTGTAGAGCTCACAGATCTTCATAAGGTATGGATGAAACTGATCTGTAACTGTCAGGCCATCCAGGTACTATTGGTATCAGTGGTAATGTAAAATATCAGGCTATTCAGGTAATATCCTTCAGAATGACCTCGACGGGACCGCAGTGGAGAAGGTGGAAAGCTTCAAGTTCCTCTGCATACACATCACTGACAAACTGAAATGGTCCACCCACACAGACAGTGGTGTGAAGAAGGCGCAACAGCGCATCTTCAACCTCAGGAGGCTGAAGAAATTTGGCTTGGCACCAAAAACCCTCACAAACTTTTACAGATGCACAATTGAGAGCATCCTGTCGGCTGTATCACTGCCTGGTACGACAACTGCACCGCCCGTGACCGCAGGGCTCTCCAGAGGGTGGTGCGGTCTGCCCGATGCAAACTATCTGCCCTCCAAGACACCTAGAGCACCCAATGTCACAGGAAGGCCAAAAAGGTCATCAAGGCTGGAACCGAGAGACTGAAAAACAGCTTCTGTCTCAAGGCCATCAGATTGTTAAATAGCCATCACTAACACATTAGAGGCTGCTGCCCATATACATAGACCTGGAATCACTGGCCACTTTAATAAATGGACCGCTATTCACTTTAATCATTTTTACACATTTTTCATTACTCATCTCGTATGTATATACTGTATTCTATTCTACTGTATCTTACTCTATGCCGCTCTGACATTGCTCATCATATATTTATATATTCTTAATTCCATTCCTTTACTTAGATGTGTGTGTATATGTTGTGAAATACTTGTTAGATATTACTGAACTGTTAGAGCTACAAACACAAGCATTTCGCTGCACCCGCAATAACATCTGCTAAACACGTGTATGTGACCAATAAAATTGGATTTGATTAAGTTAATGGAAGTGCAGCACAGACACAAAAGTCCATCCCTGGAGAGTCTCTCACTCTGCTCCCATCTGGTGGCCAGACTGTGTTACTACTCCTCTCCATCAGAGAGACTGGGTGAAATGAGGAATATCCCAAACATACACACAAAGTATCCAGAAACCACAACAAAATTGGATTTGATTAAGTTAATGGAAGTGCAGCACAGACACAAATGTCCATCCCTGAAGAGTCTCTCACTCTGCTCCCATCTGGTGGCCAGACTGTGTTACTACTCCTCTCCATCAGAGAGACTGGGTAAAATGAGGAATATCCCAAACATACACACAAAGTATCCAGAAACCACAACAATACTCCACAACAAGCTTTGGTTAAATGTCATGTTTATTCTATCGAGGAGGGAGTTTACAAAACAAATGAAAATATAGAGAAATTGTATTCACATATTCAACAATGACTGTTATTAATGATGATTTAAACTCCACATTTTTACTATGGAATAAACTTCTGTGTGTTGGGTTTGGATCGAGATGGCACACACACTAAACACAAAAACACACTGCCCAGTGTGCCACGATGCATCTATGAACATCTCAGATTGTGTGTGTGCATGTGTGTGGTATGTATGGTGTGTGTAGGTCTCTGTTATTAAACAGTATACATTAAGCCTAGCCAGGATTTGAGTGGAGATGTCTCATAAATTGTCCTCCTTTCCTCAGTGAGTGAGTGAGTGTGAGAGAGAGAGCATAGATATGTGTGAGTGTACGTGTGTGTGTGTTGTGTTCACTTCTTCTCCCCCTTGTCGTTGTACTCCAGGAAGAAGTCGTTGCAGGCGACGGTGAGCGCCCCCACCAGGATAACAAACTCAGTGAAGTCCACCTCTCCATCATTGTTGGCATCCAGGTCCCCCATCACCTTGTCCACTGCTTCCTTGTCCTGGGCATTCTGGGTAAGGGAGAGAGGAAGACTTTTATGCTGTGTGTCTGTGCGTGTGTGTCTGTGTGTGTGTGAAGCTCCTTACCCCCAGGTAGTTGCCCAGCTCTGCAGAGAGCATCACTTTGAGCTCTGCTCTGCTCAGGGTGTATTTGTCGCCCTCGTCTCCAGAATACTTATGGAAGGTCTGGATCATCAGCTGCATGGCAGTCTCCAAGGTGGACACATTCTCTGTTTTGGTAGGGTTAGACATACTACAGAGGTAGAAAGACAATAGACATGGTTAGGATAATGAGTAGGTGTTTCACATTGTAGTAGGACATCAAGTGATGTAGCCTGTGCAGAGTGTTTGTATTTTCTCATGGAAGCTGAGCCAGGATCAGACGGATCAGTCAAACACACTGTAGAGAGCAGTGGAGGCTGGTGAGAGGAGAACATCTCATAATAATGGCTGGAATGGAGTGATATCAAACACATGAAACACTCCCCCAAAAATGTGTTTGATATCATTCCATTCCATTATTATGATCCATCCTCCCCTCAGCAGCCTCCACTGGTACAGTATCAACTGAGTTAGCAATCACCATGTCTGCTGAGCACGGCAGGACAGATAGGACGAGAGAGAGAGGGATGGATGAATAGACAGAGAGAGCTGCTTGTTCCTCAACCCTGTCTAGTTCCTGAATTAGTCACAAGTATAAAGTCATCCTACCCAACACCTGAAGAACTACAAACCCCAAGAGTCCTACTACCTTACTAAAGCCCCAGACAGTTAGCCATGGAGTATGATGATGATTGATGATTAGTTTCCCCACTTAAGGATAAGTTGATCCTGGATCTGTGGGGAGCCACATTGAGACACTGTAATGGAAAGGAGATAGGTAATAGTGAGCAGGATATGTGAACTCCAGCCTTCTGATAAGAGTGAAACTCACACCAGGTAGAAACACACCTCGCTCTAACTCTAACCCTTTCTCTAACCATATAGCCCTGTCCTATCCAAACCAGTACAGGAGGAACTGGGACCATAGGAACCTGAGCTAGTCTCTACCTGAGCTGGACTGGATGGTTGGTAACAGAGGAGACAGGTGTATGTATCCCACCATCCTGCCTCCATCCCACCCCGCCATCTCTTTATCCCACCCCTACATCTCTTTATCCTACCCCTCCATCTCTTTATCCCACCCCTCCATCTCTTTATCCCACCCCTCCATCTCTTTATCCCACCCCTTCATCTCTTTATCCCACCCCTACATCTCTTTATCCCACCCCTTCATCTCTTTATCCCACCCCTACATCTCTTTATCCCACCCCTCCATCTCTTTATCCCACCCCTCCATCTCTTTATCCCACCCCTCCATCTCTTTATCCCACCCCTCCATCTCTTTATCCCACCCCTACATCTCTTCATCCCACCCCTACATCTCTTCATCCCACCCCTCCATCTCTTTATCCTACCCCTCCATCTCTTCATCCCACCCCTACATCTCTTCATCCCACCCCTCCATCTCTTTATCCCACCCCTCCATCTCTTTATCCTACGCCTCCATCTCTTTATCCCACCCCTCCATCTCTTCATCCCACCCCTACATCTCTTCATCCCACCCCTCCATCTCTTTATCCCACCCCTCCATCTCTTTATCTTACCCCTCCATCTCTTCATCCCACCCCCTACATCTCTTCATCCCACCCCTCCATCTCTTTATCCCACCCCTCCATCTCTTTATCCTACGCCTCCATCTCTTTATCCCACCCCTCCATCTCTTCATCCCACCCCTACATCTCTTCATCCCACCCCTCCATCTCTTTATCCCACCCCTACATCTCTTCATCCCACCCCTACATCTCTTCATCCCACCCCTCCATCTCTTTATCCCACCCCTCCATCTCTTTATCCCACCCCTCCATCTCTTTATCCCCCTACATCTCTTTATCCCACCCCTCCATCTCTTTGTCCCACCCCTCCATCTCTTTATCCCACCCCTCCATCTCTTTATCCCACCCTCCATCTCTTTATCCCCCTCCATCTCTTTATCCCACCCCATCTCTTTATCCCACCCCTACATCTCTTTATCCCACCCCTACATCTCTTTATCCCACCCCTACATCTCTCCATATCTCTATCCCACCCCTCCATCTCGTTATCCCACCCCTACATCTCTTTATCCCACCCCTACATCTCTCCATATCTCTATCCCACCCCTCCATCTCTTTATCCCACCCCTCCATCTCTTTATCCCCCTCCATCTCTTTATCCCACCCCTCCATCTCTTTATCCCACCCCTCCATCTCTTTATCCCACCCCTACATCTCTTTATCCCACCCCTACATCTCTCCATATCTCTATCCCACCCCTCCATCTCGTTATCCCACCCCTACATCTCTTTATCCCACCCCTCCATGTCTCTATCCCACCCCTCCATCTCTTTATCCCACCCCTACATCTCTCCATATCTCTATCCCACCCCTACATCTCTCCATATCTCTATCCCACCCCTCCATCTCATTGTCCCACCCCTCAGCTCTACATCTCTTTATCCCCCCCTCCATCTCTTTATTCCACCTCTCTACCTCTCCATCCCACCCCTCCACCTTCCCTTAGCACCCCATCCCTTCCCCACCTCTCCATATTACCTCCACCTCTCCCACCCCTCTTCCCTGACCACTCTACTTCTTTCCCTACAATTACATTTACACTGTATCAAATTCACTTTATCCCAACAGAAATCTGAGCTCATTCTTGTTTAGGAAAAATCTAGATTTACCTCCTTTGAGCAAGATATTTACATAAACAGAAAATAAAGAAGAAAAAGAAGAGAGAGGTCAGTCAGGACAGAGGAAACACAACAGGTCAGAAACTCTATAGAGGCTAACATCACACCGGAATAGACCAGGGAATAGACATGAAATCACCAAACACACAGAGTAGTGAAGTCTACAGTACAGGCTGTGTGCTTTCCCCTCTCTGTCAAAGTTATAATGACGTTGTTTAGGGTTACAGCAACGCAAACTTTGTATCATTGTCTCTAGATCACAAACAGCTGAAATATATTTCATCTGCTACACGTTTGACCGTGCTAGACAGAACTACCTCCTGAAGAGCAGAAGGGCTGAATTGTTTTGCCTGTTGCTGAAAAACTGCATTAATTCCTGAGTCAACCTTTCTTCCTTACCTGAGCAAATGAGGAGTGCTGGCCTGCTGTTGGACACGTAGAGGGAGAGTAACGAAGAACGGTGAGGAGGGGGAGATGGACAGCCTCTTAAATACTTTTCTCCCTCCTCCCACTCTGCCTCTCTCCCTCCACCCACTCCGCCTCTCTCCCTCCTCCCACTCCGCCTCTCTCCCTCCTCCCACTCCGCCTCTCTCCCTCCTCCCACTCTGCCTCTCTCCCTCCTCCCACTCCGCCTTTCTCCCTCCTCCCACTCCGCCTCTCTCCCTCCTCCCACTCCGCCTCTCTCCCTCCTCCCACTCTGCCTCTCTCCCTCCTCCCACTCCGCCTTTCTCCCTCCTCCCACCCGCCTCTCTCCCTCCTCCCACTCCGCCTCTCTCCCTCCTCCCACTCCACCTCTCTCCCTCCTTCCACTCCGCCTCCTCTCTCCCTCCTCCCACTCCACCTCTCTCCCCTCCTCCACCTCTCTCCCCCTCCTCCACCCCTCTCTTCTTCCACCTGTTGCTCCTCTTTCTCCCCCCCCCGTCTCCTCTCCTCCTTCTCTGTTTACACGACGGACACCTGCCTTCCTGTGATGGACAGATAAGATCCATCCTTCATAAAAGCTGTCAGACATGACACCACATCACTACCTCAGGATGATCACATTTACATTATTAGTATCAAATATTACCTTCAAGACGTTTTTGAGAAAGCCAGGGAGATGAGAGGGAAAGTAGAAGAGAGGAGCAGAGGGAAAGCAGAAGAGGAAAAGAGGAGGAGAGGCGGGCGACGTGGTGTAGCCTATTTATCCACTTTGGCCACAATGGAGCCAAGGTGCAGAGAGCCACAATGGAGCCAAGGTGCAGAGAGAGCCACAATGGAGCCAAGGTGCAGAGAGCCACAATGGAGCCAAGGTGCAGAGGGAGCCACAATGGAGCCAAGGTACAGAGAGAGCCACAATGGAGCCAATGTGCAGAGAGCCACAATGGAGCCAAGGTGCAGAGAGCCACAATGAAGCCAAGGTGCAGAGAGCCACAATGGAGCCAAGGTGCAGAGAGCCACAATGAAGCCAAGGTGCAGAGAGAGCCACAATGGAGCCAAGGTGCAGAGAGAGCCACAATGGAGCCAAGGTGCAGAGAGAGCCACAATGAAGCCAAGGTACAGAGAGAGCCACAATGGAGCCAAGGTACAGAGAGAGCCACAATGGAGCCAAGGTGCAGAGAGAGCCACAATGAAGCCAAGGTACAGAGAGAGCCACAATGGAGCCAAGGTGCAGAGAGAGCCACAATGAAGCCAAGGTGCAGAGAGAGCCACAATGGGGTATCACTTACTGTCTCAGTCAGTGTGCTATTGTAGCAGTGGATTACCATGGCCCGGGCCTGTAGCCATATTGTACTGCGTGTCAAAACATAGGCCAGGGGAAGCAGTGAAAGCGTGTTTAGATAAACAGGAGAAACCCTGGAGGAAGGTGAGAGGCCCTGCTATGGCGCCAACAATATTCTTTCAAAGATGCAAGATTCAAATACAGACCATCTCAATACTTATCCTCTGAAATGGAAAATATTTCATTTACAGTTTTCCACAGTTGTTTACACATGTTTGCTGAATCATTGGGCCATTTTCCCAAATCTGTAAACACAAACCTCTACAAATCTGTAGCAATAGCAAACACTGCATTCAAAACTGTTATTGCTTTCCATGTTTGTTTTTTTTTGCATCAAAATGACACACGTCATATGAATAGATCTGTCTACCAACCAACAACACACTGATGTGCTCAACACAAAACACTGAATATCCCAGCAGTAGGTTTATGGTGTGCTCAACACAAAACACTGAATATCCCAGCAGTAGGTTTATGATGTGCTCAACACAAAACACTGAATATCCCAGCAGTAGGTTTATGATGTGCTCAACACAAAACACTGAATATCCCAGCAGTAGGTTTATGATGTGCTCAACACAAAACACTGAATATCCCAGCAGTAGGTTTATGATGTGCTCAACACAAAACACTGAATATCCCAGCAGTAGGTTTATGATGTGCTCAACACAAAACACTGAATATCCCAGCAGTAGGTTTATGATGTGCTCAACACAAAACACTGAATATCCCAGCAGTAGGTTTATGATGTGCTCAACACAAAACACTGAATATCCCAGCAGTAGGTTTATGATGTGCTCAACACAAAACACTGAATATCCCAGCAGTAGGTTTATGATGTGCTCAACACAAAACACTGAATATCCCAGCAGTAGGTTTATGATGTGCTCAACACAAAACACTGAATATCCCAGCAGTAGGTTTATGATGTGCTCAACACAAAACACTGAATATCCCAGCAGTAGGTTTATGATGTGCTCAACACAAAACACTGAATATCCCAGCAGTAGGTTTATGATGTGCTCAACACAAAACACTGAATATCCCAGCAGTAGGTTTATGCCTTTTGCATTGTCAGTGTTACACTGTAGCCGGTTGTAAAATATTGTTACAGTAATGTATACCTACTCAAATATACATAAATAAACACATACAAATGCAATACAGTAACAAAAACATTGTCATTTATTTCCAAATTGCAGTATTTTTGAACACTTGTGTTTTGTATGTAACACTTTCTGTACCCAACAGGAGTAAAACAGGAAAAACATTCAGTAAGATAAAGGGTTTTCTGTACAAAAATAAAAAAATGAGTGTGGCTCATTCCTTCAAAACTCTAAAGACAAAAACACATCCAAAATGTAAGAAAGAAAAACATTAGGCTACATCCTGCTGTGATGTCTGCTTCAAACTCACATCCTCAAACACGTAGATCCCCTGAACGCAGCTCACTCTCCAGATCCCAATCACCTGAATTCTAGTCACCTGTATGTCATTATCACACACTATTTAGTTAAGTTCTTTGCACCCCGTCACTGTGAGGTATTGTTTGTTTTGTGACACACGGCTTGCAGAGCGCTGTGGTGCCCAAGATCGGCTTCTCCTGTGTATGATAGTTTTTGTCTGCCTCACTAACCACGACTTTTGCCTATTCCCTGCCTGTACTTTAGCCGGATTTCCTGTTCTCTACCTACTGCCTGATCTCCCAGACTATGTTACTAGCCTTTTCCCCTGCCTGTACTGTTGCCCTTTTGGACCCCATGTGTATGACCTTCTGCCTGCCTCTGGACCCAGCTACCTGACTCCTCCTGTGTATGACCTACTGCCTGCCCCTGGACCCAGCTACCTGACTCCTCCTGTGTATGACCTTCTGCCTGCCCCTGGACCCAGCTACCTGCCTCCTCCTGTGTATGACCTTCTGCCTGCCCCTGGACCCAGCTACCTGCCTCCTCCTGTGTATGACCTTCTGCCTGCCCCTGGACCCAGCTACCTGCCTCCTCCTGTGTATGACCTTCTGCCTGCCCCTGGACCCAGCTACCTGCCTCCTCCTGTGTATGACCTTCTGCCTGCCCCTGGACCCAGCTACCTGCCTCTTCCTGTGTATGACATTCTGCCTGCCCCTGGACCCAGCTACCTGCCTCCTACCGTGGTCCTATGCAATAAACAACGCTTGAAACCAGCGCTGTCTCCCCTCGTGTTCATTACACCTGCCTCCTATTTTGGTCTGGCCACAGCACCTCATCTACATCACAAGCGATGTTCTCCCTGGCTAAACAGCACCTCATCCACATCACAAGCGATGTTCTCCCTGGCTAAACTGAATCTACTGGAGTGACGGATCCAGCCACCAAAAGCCCCCACATCAACTTTACCACATGCATCATCCATTGCCTGAAGAGGCGTGTGAGGGGATGGCGGTCATACACCTTCCACCACCATGCCGGAAAAACTATTCAATTGTGTTTTGGAATGGGGAATATGGTGGGAGGTATAGAACAAACTGTGGGTGGTCGATGAACCAGAGCAGCCCGGTGGAAACTCACGTTGTCCCAGATGACAACATACCTGGGCTGCTCTGGTTCACCCCACTGCTCGGCTGGAATGAGGATGCCGTGTAGTGTGTCCAGGAATGTGATGAGAAGGGCGGTGTTGTAGGGACTAAGGTTGGCATGGTGATGGCTGATGCCTTGCTGGCTAACGGCTGCACACATGGTGATATTCCCTCCACGCTGTCCAGGGACATTCACAATGGCACGGTGGCCAATAATGTTCCGTCACCGTCCCCTTCTAGAGCAGTCAATATGGTGAGGCACAATACACTGGATTACAGTACTGTAATGTATCTATACAGTGCTGATATGATAGTAAATTCACAGTATAGTACTTACTTGCTCATATTCATAGTGCTGTTCTTTAACCCTCTCTGATGGCGACCTGTAGACCTGTTTCATCAGGATTCAGTTGCTCTGTAATACACGGTCCAATGGAGACAAGCCCACCTGTAGACCTGTTTCATCAGGATTCAGTTGCTCTGTAATACACGGTCCAATGTAGACAAGCCCACCTGTAGATCTGTTTCATCAGGATTCAGTTGCTCTGTAATACACGGTCCAATGTAGACAAGCCCACCTGTAGACCTGTTTCATCAGGATTCAGTTGCTCTGTAATACACGGTCCAATGTAGACAAGCCCACCTGTAGACCTGTTTCATCAGGATTCAGTTGCTCTGTAATACACGGTCCAATGTAGACAAGCCCACCTGTAGACCTGTTTCATCAGGATTCAGTTGCTCTGTAATACACGGTCCAATGTAGACAAGCCCACCTGTAGACCTGTTTCATCAGGATTCAGTTGCTCTGTAATACACGGTCCAATGTAGACAAGCCCACCTGTAGACCTGTTTCATCAGGATTCAGTTGCTCTGTAATACACGGTCCAATGTAGACAAGCCCACCTGTAGACCTGTTTCATCAGGATTCAGTTGCTCTGTAATACACGGTCCAATGTAGACAAGCCCACCTGTAGACCTGTTTCATCAGGATTCAGTTGCTCTGTAACACACGGTCCAATGTAGACAAGCCCACCTGTAGATCTGTTTCATCAGGATTCAGTTGCTCTGTAATACACGGTCCAATGGAGACAAGCCCACCTGTAGACCTGTTTCATCAGGATTCAGTTGCTCTGTAATACACGGTCCAATGTAGACAAGCCCACCTGTAGATCTGTTTCATCAGGATTCAGTTGCTCTGTAACACACGGTCCAATGTAGACAAGCCCACCTGTAGACCTGTTTCATCAGGATTCAGTTGCTCTGTAATACACGGTCCAATGTAGACAAGCCCACCTGTAGATCTGTTTCATCAGGATTCAGTTGCTCTGTAATACACGGTCCAATGGAGACAAGCCCACCTGTAGACCTGTTTCATCAGGATTCAGTTGCTCTGTAATACACGGTCCAATGTAGACAAGCCCACCTGTAGACCTGTTTCATCAGGATTCAGTTGCTCTGTAATACACGGTCCAATGTAGACAAGCCCACCTGTAGACCTGTTTCATCAGGATTCAGTTGCTCTGTAACACACGGTCCAATGTAGACAAGCCCACCTGTAGACCTGTTTCATCAGGATTCAGTTGCTCTGTAATACACGGTCCAATGTAGACAAGCCCACCTGTAGACCTGTTTCATCAGGATTCAGTTGCTCTGTAACACACGGTCCAATGTAGACAAGCCCACCTGTAGATCTGTTTCATCAGGATTCAGTTGCTCTGTAATACACGGTCCAATGGAGACAAGCCCACCTGTAGACCTGTTTCATCAGGATTCAGTTGCTCTGTAACACACGGTCCAATGTAGACAAGCCCACCTGTAGACCTGTTTCATCAGGATTCAGTTGCTCTGTAACACACGGTCCAATGTAGACAAGCCCACCTGTAGACCTGTTTCATCAGGATTCAGTTGCTCTGTAACACACGGTCCAATGTAGACAAGCCCACCTGTAGACCTGTTTCATCAGGATTCAGTTGCTCTGTAACACACGGTCCAATGTAGACAAGCCCACCTGTAGACCTGTTTCATCAGGATTCAGTTGCTCTGTAATACACGGTCCAATGTAGACAAGCCCACCTGTAGATCTGTTTCATCAGGATTCAGTTGCTCTGTAATACACGGTCCAATGTAGACAAGCCCACCTGTAGACCTGTTTCATCAGGATTCAGTTGCTCTGTAATACACGGTCCAATGGAGACAAGCCCACCTGTAGACCTGTTTCATCAGGATTCAGTTGCTCTGTAATACACGGTCCAATGTAGACAAGCCCACCTGTAGACCTGTTTCATCAGGATTCAGTTGCTCTGTAATACACGGTCCAATGTAGACAAGCCCACCTGTAGACCTGTTTCATCAGGATTCAGTTGCTCTGTAATACACGGTCCAATGTAGACAAGCCCACCTGTAGACCTGTTTCATCAGGATTCAGTTGCTCTGTAATACACGGTCCAATGTAGACAAGCCCACCTGTAGACCTGTTTCATCAGGATTCAGTTGCTCTGTAATACACGGTCCAATGTAGACAAGCCCACCTGTAGACCTGTTTCATCAGGATTCAGTTGCTCTGTAATACACGGTCCAATGGAGACAAGCCCACCTGTAGACCTGTTTCATCAGGATTCAGTTGCTCTGTAATACACGGTCCAATGTAGACAAGCCCACCTGTAGATATGTTTCATCAGGATTCAGTTGCTCTGTAACACACGGTCCAATGTAGACAAGCCCACCTGTAGACCTGTTTCATCAGGATTCAGTTGCACTGTAATACACGGTCCAATGGAGACAAGCCCACCTGTAGACCTGTTTCATCAGGATTCAGTTGCTCTGTAATACACGGTCCAATGTAGACAAGCCCACCTGTAGACCTGTTTCATCAGGATTCAGTTGCTCTGTAATACACGGTCCAATGTAGACAAGCCCACCTGTAGACCTGTTTCATCAGGATTCAGTTGCTCTGTAACACACGGTCCAATGTAGACAAGCCCACCTGTAGATCTGTTTCATCAGGATTCAGTTGCTCTGTAATACACGGTCCAATGGAGACAAGCCCACCTGTAGACCTGTTTCATCAGGATTCAGTTGCTCTGTAATACACGGTCCAATGTAGACAAGCCCACCTGTAGACCTGTTTCATCAGGATTCAGTTGCTCTGTAACACACGGTCCAATGTAGACAAGCCCACCTGTAGACCTGTTTCATCAGGATTCAGTTGCTCTGTAACACACGGTCCAATGTAGACAAGCCCACCTGTAGACCTGTTTCATCAGGATTCAGTTGCTCTGTAACACACGGTCCAATGTAGACAAGCCCACCTGTAGACCTGTTTCATCAGGATTCAGTTGCTCTGTAATACACGGTCCAATGTAGACAAGCCCACCTGTAGATCTGTTTCATCAGGATTCAGTTGCTCTGTAATACACGGTCCAATGTAGACAAGCCCACCTGTAGACCTGTTTCATCAGGATTCAGTTGCTCTGTAATACACGGTCCAATGGAGACAAGCCCACCTGTAGACCTGTTTCATCAGGATTCAGTTGCTCTGTAATACACGGTCCAATGTAGACAAGCCCACCTGTAGACCTGTTTCATCAGGATTCAGTTGCTCTGTAATACACGGTCCAATGTAGACAAGCCCACCTGTAGACCTGTTTCATCAGGATTCAGTTGCTCTGTAATACACGGTCCAATGTAGACAAGCCCACCTGTAGACCTGTTTCATCAGGATTCAGTTGCTCTGTAATACACGGTCCAATGTAGACAAGCCCACCTGTAGACCTGTTTCATCAGGATTCAGTTGCTCTGTAATACACGGTCCAATGTAGACAAGCCCACCTGTAGACCTGTTTCATCAGGATTCAGTTGCTCTGTAATACACGGTCCAATGGAGACAAGCCCACCTGTAGACCTGTTTCATCAGGATTCAGTTGCTCTGTAATACACGGTCCAATGTAGACAAGCCCACCTGTAGATCTGTTTCATCAGGATTCAGTTGCTCTGTAACACACGGTCCAATGTAGACAAGCCCACCTGTAGACCTGTTTCATCAGGATTCAGTTGCTCTGTAATACACGGTCCAATGTAGACAAGCCCACCTGTAGATCTGTTTCATCAGGATTCAGTTGCTCTGTAATACACGGTCCAATGGAGACAAGCCCACCTGTAGACCTGTTTCATCAGGATTCAGTTGCTCTGTAATACACGGTCCAATGTAGACAAGCCCACCTGTAGACCTGTTTCATCAGGATTCAGTTGCTCTGTAATACACGGTCCAATGTAGACAAGCCCACCTGTAGACCTGTTTCATCAGGATTCAGTTGCTCTGTAATACACGGTCCAATGTAGACAAGCCCACCTGTAGACCTGTTTCATCAGGATTCAGTTGCTCTGTAACACACGGTCCAATGTAGACAAGCCCACCTGTAGATCTGTTTCATCAGGATTCAGTTGCTCTGTAATACACGGTCCAATGGAGACAAGCCCACCTGTAGACCTGTTTCATCAGGATTCAGTTGCTCTGTAATACACGGTCCAATGTAGACAAGCCCACCTGTAGACCTGTTTCATCAGGATTCAGTTGCTCTGTAACACACGGTCCAATGTAGACAAGCCCACCTGTAGACCTGTTTCATCAGGATTCAGTTGCTCTGTAACACACGGTCCAATGTAGACAAGCCCACCTGTAGACCTGTTTCATCAGGATTCAGTTGCTCTGTAACACACGGTCCAATGTAGACAAGCCCACCTGTAGACCTGTTTCATCAGGATTCAGTTGCTCTGTAATACACGGTCCAATGTAGACAAGCCCACCTGTAGATCTGTTTCATCAGGATTCAGTTGCTCTGTAATACACGGTCCAATGTAGACAAGCCCACCTGTAGACCTGTTTCATCAGGATTCAGTTGCTCTGTAATACACGGTCCAATGTAGACAAGCCCACCTGTAGACCTGTTTCATCAGGATTCAGTTGCTCTGTAATACACGGTCCAATGTAGACAAGCCCACCTGTAGACCTGTTTCATCAGGATTCAGTTGCTCTGTAATACACGGTCCAATGTAGACAAGCCCACCTGTAGACCTGTTTCATCAGGATTCAGTTGCTCTGTAATACACGGTCCAATGTAGACAAGCCCACCTGTAGACCTGTTTCATCAGGATTCAGTTGCTCTGTAATACACGGTCCAATGTAGACAAGCCCACCTGTAGACCTGTTTCATCAGGATTCAGTTGCTCTGTAATACACGGTCCAATGTAGACAAGCCCACCTGTAGACCTGTTTCATCAGGATTCAGTTGCTCTGTAATACACGGTCCAATGGAGACAAGCCCACCTGTAGACCTGTTTCATCAGGATTCAGTTGCTCTGTAATACACGGTCCAATGTAGACAAGCCCACCTGTAGATCTGTTTCATCAGGATTCAGTTGCTCTGTAACACACGGTCCAATGTAGACAAGCCCACCTGTAGACCTGTTTCATCAGGATTCAGTTGCTCTGTAATACACGGTCCAATGTAGACAAGCCCACCTGTAGATCTGTTTCATCAGGATTCAGTTGCTCTGTAATACACGGTCCAATGTAGACAAGCCCACCTGTAGATCTGTTTCATCAGGATTCAGTTGCTCTGTAATACACGGTCCAATGGAGACAAGCCCACCTGTAGACCTGTTTCATCAGGATTCAGTTGCTCTGTAATACACGGTCCAATGTAGACAAGCCCACCTGTAGACCTGTTTCATCAGGATTCAGTTGCTCTGTAATACACGGTCCAATGTAGACAAGCCCACCTGTAGACCTGTTTCATCAGGATTCAGTTGCTCTGTAACACACGGTCCAATGTAGACAAGCCCACCTGTAGACCTGTTTCATCAGGATTCAGTTGCTCTGTAATACACGGTCCAATGTAGACAAGCCCACCTGTAGACCTGTTTCATCAGGATTCAGTTGCTCTGTAACACACGGTCCAATGTAGACAAGCCCACCTGTAGATCTGTTTCATCAGGATTCAGTTGCTCTGTAATACACGGTCCAATGGAGACAAGCCCACCTGTAGACCTGTTTCATCAGGATTCAGTTGCTCTGTAATACACGGTCCAATGTAGACAAGCCCACCTGTAGACCTGTTTCATCAGGATTCAGTTGCTCTGTAACACACGGTCCAATGTAGACAAGCCCACCTGTAGACCTGTTTCATCAGGATTCAGTTGCTCTGTAACACACGGTCCAATGTAGACAAGCCCACCTGTAGATCTGTTTCATCAGGATTCAGTTGCTCTGTAATACACGGTCCAATGTAGACAAGCCCACCTGTAGATCTGTTTCATCAGGATTCAGTTGCTCTGTAACACACGGTCCAATGTAGACAAGCCCACCTGTAGATCTGTTTCATCAGGATTCAGTTGCTCTGTAATACACGGTCCAATGTAGACAAGCCCACCTGTAGATCTGTTTCATCAGGATTCAGTTGCTCTGTAACACACGGTCCAATGTAGACAAGCCCACCTGTAGATCTGTTTCATCAGGATTCAGTTGCTCTGTAATACACGGTCCAATGGAGACAAGCCCACCTGTAGACCTGTTTCATCAGGATTCAGTTGCTCTGTAACACACGGTCCAATGTAGACAAGCCCACCTGTAGACCTGTTTCATCAGGATTCAGGTTGCTCTGTAATACACGGTCCAATGGAGACAAGCCCACCTGTAGACCTGTTTCATCAGGATTCAGTTGCTCTGTAATACACGGTCCAATGTAGACAAGCCCACCTGTAGACCTGTTTCATCAGGATTCAGTTGCTCTGTAATACACGGTCCAATGGAGACAAGCCCACCTGTAGACCTGTTTCATCAGGATTCAGTTGCTCTGTAATACACGGTCCAATGTAGACAAGCCCACCTGTAGACCTGTTTCATCAGGATTCAGTTGCTCTGTAATACACGGTCCAATGTAGACAAGCCCACCTTGTGAATGTTATTGAATATTGTGTTGTCTGAATTGATGTGGTTCTGGATGTCTCATAGTCTAATGGTATTGTTTGCCACCACCATGTTCACAGCGGTCTCCTGTTCTGGTGTGAACAGACGGTGTCTTCTACCATGGCCTGGCCGTCTCTCAGTTCTGGTGTGAACAGACGGTGTCTTCTACCATGGCCTGGCCATCTCTCAGTTCTGGTGTGAACAGCCGGTGTCTTCCACCATGGCCTGGCCGTCTCTCAGTTCTGGTGTGAACAGCCGGTGTCTTCTACCATGACCTGGCCGTCTCTCAGTTCTGGTGTGAACAGCCGGTGTCTTCTACCATGACCTGGCCGTCTCTCAGTTCTGGTGTGAACAGACGGTGTCTTCTACCATGGCCTGGCCATCTCTCAGTTCTGGTGTGAACAGCCGGTGTCTTCCACCATGGCCTGGCCGTCTCTCAGTTCTGGTGTGAACAGCCGGTGTCTTCTACCATGACCTGGCCGTCTCTCAGTTCTGGTGTGAACAGCCGGTGTCTTCTACCATGACCTGGCCGTCTCTCAGTTCTGGTGTGAAGAGCCGGTGTCTTCTACCATGACCTGGCCGTCTCTCAGTTCTGGTGTGAACAGCCGGTGTCTTCTACCATGACCTGGCCTTCTCTCAGTTCTGCAGAAGATCCACAAATATGATATGATTGTTTACAGTAAGCTAAAATAATCTATTTTATTTCAATATCAAATGACATTACTGTAACGTTGGGTAACAATCACTGAGTAACATAGGCCTACTGGTATGTCGGACTGCAGTATACATAAAGAGCATAGTGTAGATGGTAAGTAACTTACCGGTTGTTATTTCTGAATGTACGAATGATAGATGCAACCGTGTAGCAGCTCAGGTTGAGCTGAACTCTCTGCCCAGCATCCCTCATACTCAATCAATGGTTGAGCACATGGTCATCCAATGTGGCCCTGATCTCATCTGAGACAACTGTCCTTCCTCGTCCTCCTCTTCTCACTCCTTCACCTCTAGCTCTTGATTCACCATTGACTTCCATTTTCCTCCAAAACAGGAGCTCATCTTTGGCCTTTTATAGTGCTAAAGCTCTGATTTCTAAGTGAACAATTCAGCAACTAGTGTTTACACCTGTGAGGAGTGAGTATTGCCAATTGGTTTATAGAGCTTGGAATTGTTTATAGAGCTGGCAATTTTGCAGACTTGGTTTAAGGATTTGGTACATGAGTTTCAGGTTTCGGTGATTGCGTTTCAAGTTCCAATTTTAGTGTGTAAACAATTGGGAAAAACTAATGTCATTCTCAAGCATCTGCTCAGTGAACTGTGTCTGTTCCCCTCAGGGAGTGTGGTGTGATGACCTTGTTGGCTGGGCCTGGTCCAACAGCTGCCCCGCTTGGCCTGGTAGTGTTTCCAAATGCCGTGTTGGACCCACTGATTGGTAGCAGCCAATTTCAGCTGGTGATTAGGTTAAGGACTGTAACAATGGTTCTGTCTCCCAGTAGGTTAGATGGTAGTGGTTATTGAAATGAAGTGCAGAACATGTTGGAATGGCTTTAGGGTAATATAGGAGCTCCAGAGGAGGTTTATAAAGGTTTACAGCTCAGCAGACCGGAGGCTGTGGTTAGCCTAGTGGGTGTGTGTCTGGCCTGAGGCTGTTTGAAAGGGAAGCTGGTACCTGATACAGGATCAGAGGGTACTAGCTGAATGGAAACAACACCCTTGACAGGCAGCCATGCATAGTTATCACTTCTGTAACACACACAAACATAATTACACACAAATCCTACACTCATACAAATGCACAGCTATTGTAATAATGTATATTTTAATGACAACTGCACTCCACAAACCAAAACAGCAAAGTAAATATGTCTCCTTGTTTGTCTGTGCTGTTTCTTTGACCACGCCTCAGGCTTATACAACCACTGAATTGTATAGTGTCTGTGCTGTTTCTTTGACCACGCCTCAGGCTTATACAACCACTGAATTGTATAGTGTCTGTGCTGTTTCTTTGACCACGCCTCAGGCTTATACAACCACTGAATTGTATAGTGTCTGTGCTGTTTCTTTGACCACGCCTCAGGCTTATACAACCACTGAATTGTATAGTGTCTGTGCTGTTTCTTCGACCACGCCTCAGGCTTATACAACCACTGAATTGTATAGTGTCTGTGCTGTTTCTTTGACCACGCCTCAGGCTTATACAACCACTGAATTGTATAGTGTCTGTGCTGTTTCTTTGACCACGCCTCAGGCTTATACAACCACTGAATTGTATAGTGTCTGTGCTGTTTCTTTGACCACGCCTCAGGCTTATACAACCACTGAATTGTATAGTGTCTGTGCTGTTTCTTTGACCACGCCTCAGGCTTATACAACCACTGAATTGTATAGTGTCTGTGCTGTTTCTTTGACCACGCCTCAGGCTTATACAACCACTGAATTGTATAGTGTCTGTGCTGTTTCTTTGACCACTCCTCAGGCTTATACAACCACTGAATTGTATAGTGTCTGTGCTGTTTCTTTGACCACGCCTCAGGCTTATACAACCACTGAATTGTATAGTGTCTGTGCTGTTTCTTTGACCACGCCTCAGGCTTATACAACCACTGAATTGTATAGTGTCTGTGCTGTTTCTTTGACCACGCCTCAGGCTTATACAACCACTGAACTGTATAGTGTCTGTGCTGTTTCTTTGACCACGCCTCAGGCTTATACAACCACTGAATTGTATAGTGTCTGTGCTGTTTCTTTGACCAAGCCTCAGGCTTATACAACCACTGAATTGTATAGTGTCTGTGCTGTTTCTTTGACCACGCCTCAGGCTTATACAACCACTGAATTGTATAGTGTCTGTGCTGTTTCTTTGACCACGCCTCAGGCTTATACAACCACTGAATTGTATAGTGTCTGTGCTGTTTCTTTGACCACGCCTCAGGCTTATACAACCACTGAATTGTATAGTGTCTGTGCTGTTTCTTTGACCACGCCTCAGGCTTATACAACCACTGAATTGTATAGTGTCTGTGCTGTTTCTTTGACCACGCCTCAGGCTTATACAACCACTGAATTGTATAGTGTCTGTGCTGTTTCTTTGACCACGCCTCAGGCTTATACAACCACTGAATTGTATAGTGTCTGTGCTGTTTCTTTGACCACGCCTCAGGCTTATACAACCACTGAATTGTATAGTGTCTGTGCTGTTTCTTTGACCACGCCTCAGGCTTATACAACCACTGAACTGTATAGTGTCTGTGCTGTTTCTTTGACCACGCCTCAGGCTTATACAACCACTGAATTGTATAGTGTCTGTGCTGTTTCTTTGACCACGCCTCAGGCTTATACAACCACTGAATTGTATAGTGTCTGTGCTGTTTCTTTGACCACGCCTCAGGCTTATACAACCACTGAATTGTATAGTGTCTGTGCACGTCATGTTTGTTAAGCCTGAATGTTAATGTAACATACAGTACTTACATCCACTACAGCTCTGAGGCTGCTAGCCCCGGGGGAGTGGAGAGTAGGACTGTAGTGTATAGATCTGCCTGTATTACAGTATAGACTTGTTATCTCTCCCTGGTGCAATGCAGCATTGTATTCTGTTGGCAGAAGATGTGTGTGTATCCTTGCTGTGCACAATAGGTGGTGTTGTATATTGGGTGTCTAATTTCAATATTCTGGTGCATCGTGGGCCACGGAGTGTGACACGACTACATTTAGAAGGGGCCGCTGGTGGCCATGGAAGCAGGAATCAGCATATTGGTTCTATAAGGTGTGTGTGTGTCTTCATCATGACACAGGGCAACCTAGAGAATGTCATTTAGAGATAATGTTAGAGCAGTGAAAGAAGACATGACTTTAAAACATTGCCATGGCATTTATTTCAACATGATAACAAACCATTTACTGTAGAAGTGTTGATTTAGAGTAGTTATACTAAAACATGTGAACTGTTAAACTTAATGTAAAAAAATGCCTTCATAAAGTCTTTATAAAACCAGTAACATTGTTATATCTGAGATGAAGATTGGTAGTGTAAAGCATATAAAATATGTTGAGATGAAGTTAAGTCTGATTATGTAGTGATTATGTAGTGATATACAGCCAAGGGAGATTGACAGGTCTATGAGCCTCTATAGGTACATGGGGCCTTATGGAAGTGTTCTTCAATTCTGGCCCTGGGGTCACACACACTGTAATCAATCCCATCAAAATCCTCTGGTGTGTCAGTGCTGGAATGGAACTAAAGCCTGCACACCCTGTGGGTCACTAGGACCAGGATTGAAGAACCCTGCCTTATAGACTGCATAAGACATCTTATAGAGTGTCTATGAAGCCATATGTTGTTCCTATGAGGCAGGTGTGTTGTTGGCTGCAGTCCTCTGCTCGCTGAGGGTGTTTGCCACGTAGCCAATCAGAGTCATGTATTCCTGGAAGCTGACCTTCCCATCTTGGTTCTCGTCCAATCCCTTACGCATCTCCTTCACTGCAGAGGAACTCTCTGTTCCCTATGAGGTGAGAGGGGGAGAGAGGAAGAGAGTGGGGATACAGAGAGAGAAAGAGTCTATCATTAAAGATTGCTTCCCCAATAACACCTGGTGCCGATTTGCATTATGACTAGGATTAAGGCTTGGGTTTAACCTGGACGCGGACTCGAACCTAGGGTCATGGTTGATGCTTGGGTTTAACCGGGACGCGGACACGAACCTAGGGTCGTGGTTGATGCTTGGGTTTAACCTGGACGCGGACTCGAACCTAGGGTCGTGGTTGATGCTTGGGTTTAACCGGGACGCGGACACGAACCTAGGGTCATGGTTGATGCTTGGGTTTAACCTGGACGCAGACTCGAACCTAGGGTCGTGGTTGATGCTTGGGTTTAACCTGGACGCGGACTCGAACCTAGGGTCGTGGTTGATGCTCGGGTTTAACCGGGATGCGGACCTAGGGTCGTGGTTGAGGCTCGGGTTTAACCTGGACGCGGACTCGAACCTAGGGTCATGGTTGATGCTTGGGTTTAACCTGGACGCGGACTCGAACCTAGGGTCGTGGTTGATGCTTGGGTTTAACCTGGACGCGGACTCGAACCTAGGGTCGTGGTTGATGCTTGGGTTTAACCTGGACGCGGACTCGAACCTAGGGTCGTGGTTGATGCTTGGGTTTAACCGGGACGCGGACACGAACCTAGGGTCATGGTTGATGCTTGGGTTTAACCTGGACGCGGACTCGAACCTAGGGTCATGGTTGATGCTTGGGTTTAACCGGGACGCGGACACGAACCTAGGGTCATGGTTGATGCTTGGGTTTAACCTGGACGCGGACTCGAACCTAGGGTCGTGGTTGATGCTTGGGTTTAACCTGGACGCGGACTCGAACTTAGGGTCATGGTTGATGCTTGGGTTTAACCTGGACGCGGACTCGAACCTAGGGTCGTGGTTGATGCTTGGGTTTAACCGGGACGCGGACACGAACCTAGGGTCATGGTTGATGCTTGGGTTTAACCGGGACGCGGACTCGAACCTAGGGTCATGGTTGATGCTTGGGTTTAACCTGGACGCGGACTCGAACCTAGGGTTGTGGTTGATGCTTGGGTTTAACCGGGACGCGGACACGAACCTAGGGTCGTGGTTGATGCTTGGGTTTAACCTGGACGCAGACTCAAACCTAGGGTCGTGGTTGATGCTTGGGTTTAACCTGGACGCGGACTCGAACCTAGGGTCGTGGTTGAGGCTTGGGTTTAACCGGGACGCGGACACGAACCTAGGGTCGTGGTTGATGCTTGGGTTTAACCGGGACGCGGACACGAACCTAGGGTCATGGTTGATGCTCGGGTTTAACCGGGATGCGGACCTAGGGTCGTGGTTGAGGCTCGGGTTTAACCGGGATGCGGACGCGAACCTAGGGTCGTGGTTGATGCTCGGGTTTAACCGGGATGCGGACCTAGGGTCGTGGTTGAGGCTCGGGTTTAACCGGGACGCGGACACGAACCTAGGGTCGTGGTTGATGCTTGGGTTTAACCGGGACGCGGACACGAACCTAGGGTCATGGTTGATGCTTGGGTTTAACCGGGACGCGGACACGAACCTAGGGTCATGGTTGATGCTTGGGTTTAACCTGGACGCGGACTCGAACCTAGGGTCGTGGTTGATGCTTGGGTTTAACCTGGACGCGGACTCGAACCTAGGGTCATGGTTGATGCTTGGGTTTAACCTGGACGCGGACTCGAACCTAGGGTCGTGGTTGATGCTTGGGTTTAACCTGGACGCGGACTCGAACCTAGGGTCGTGGTTGATGCTTGGGTTTAACCTGGATGCGGACTCGAACCTAGGGTCGTGGTTGATGCTTGGGTTTAACCTGGACGCGGACTCGAACCTAGGGTCGTGGTTGATGCTTGGGTTTAACCTGGATGCGGACTCGAACCTAGGGTCGTGGTTGATGCTTGGGTTTAACCTGGACGCGGACTCGAACCTAAGGTCGTGGTTGATGCTTGGGTTTAACCGGGATGCGGACACGAACCTAGGGTCATGGTTGATGCTTGGGTTTAACCTGGACACGGACCTAGGGTCGTAGTTGAGGCTCGAGTTTAACCGGGACGCGGACACGAACCTAGGGTCGTGGTTGAGGCTCGGGTTTAACCGGGACGTGCACAAGAACCTAGGGTTGTGGCTCGGGTTTAACCGGGATGCGGACACAAGCCTAGGGTCAGGGTTGAGGCTTGGGTTTAACCGGGACGCGGACACGAATCTAGGGTCAGAGTTGAGGCTCGGGTTTAACCGGGACACGGACACAAATCTAGGGTCAGAGTTGAGGCTCGGGTTTAACCAGGACGTGGACACGAATCTAGGGTCAGAGTTGAGGCTCGGGTTTAACCAGGATGTGGACACGAATCTAGGGTCAGAGTTGAGGCTCGGGTTTAACCAGGACGTGGAAACGAATCTAGGGTCAGAGTTGAGGCTCGGGTTTAACCAGGATGTGGACACGAATCTAGGGTCAGAGTTGAGGAGTAGTGATACAAGGATAGGTGGAACTTACAGTCATGACGTTGCCGAGCTGTTTATTGACGAGGCCCTGGAAGTCCTTATCTCCGAGACTGCCCTTCCCTTTGGCAGACTTCAGATACACTCCTACCACTGTCTGGATGGCCGACTCCATAGCTACTGGGAGAGAGGAGAGGATGGGGGGTTGCAGAAAACTCAAACGTTTAGACAATTGAATGCAGCAACTGTTTCACTGGAACTGTTAAGACAAGGTACACTCTTAGAAAAAAAGGGTTCCTAAAGAGTTCTTCGGCTGTCCCCATAGGAAAATCATTTTTGATTCCACATAGAAAACTCTGTGGAAAGGGTCCTGCACGGAACGCAAAAGGGTTCTACCTGGAACCAAATGGTTTCGAACTGGAACAAAAAAGGGTTATTCAATGGGGAAAGCTGAAGAACCCTTTTAGGTTCTAGATAGTACCTTTTACTCTAAGAGTGTAGAAAGAGGACGTCTGAATAGAGGAAAGAATGGAAGAGTGGGATGGAGGGAGATAAGGAGAGCCTGGTGAGGTAAACAAAGGAAACGAAGGAAAGGATGGAGAGAGGGGGGTCTGAGGTAAACAATGGAAACTAAGGAAAGGATGGAGAGAGGGAGAGAGAGGGGGGTCTGAGGTAAACAATGGAAACTAAGGAAAGGATGGAGAGAGGGGGGTCTGAGGTAAACAATGGAAACTAAGGAAAGGATGGAGAGAGGGGAGAGAGGGGGGGTCTGAGGTAAACAATGGAAACTAAGGAAAGGATGGAGAGGGGGGTCTGAGGTAAACAATGGAAACTAAGGAAAGGATGGAGAGAGGAGAGAGAGGGGGGTCTGAGGTAAACAATGGAAACTAAGGAAAGGATGGAGAGAGGGAGAGAGAGGGGGGTCTGAGGTAAACAATGGAAACTAAGGAAAGGATGGAGAGAGGGGGTCTGAGGTAAACAATGGAAACTAAGGAAAGGATGGAGAGAGGGGGGGGTCTGAGGTAAACAATGGAAACTAAGGAAAGGATGGAGAGAGAGGTGGGGGTCTGAGGTAAACAATGGAAACTAAGGAAAGGATGGAGAGAGGGGGAGGGGGTCTGAGGTAAACAATGGAAACTAAGGAAAGGATGGAGAGAGGGAGAGAGGGGGGTCTGAGGTAAACAATGGAAACTAAGGAAAGGATGGAGAGAGGGAGGGGGAGTCTGAGGTAAACAATGGAAACTAAGGAAAGGATGGAGAGGGGGGAGTCTGAGGTAAACAATGGAAACTAAGGAAAGGAGAGAGAGAGAGAGAGAGAGAGAGAGAGCGAGAGAGAGAGAGAAGGGGGGTGGAGGATTCTGAGGTAAACAATGGGAGCTGTGATGTCTGATGGAGAGAGGGATACCTGATCACCATAAGCCAGCAGAAGGCTATGGGTTCACATTACTACAGCTAAGACCTGTCGGTTACACTCTCTAATATATATATATATTTCGCTACCCTACACCCCAGTATCTCTAACCCCTTCTCTTTTAACATTAGGGTGATGTCCTGAGGGTAGGTCGGGTGATGTCCTGATGAGGGTAATGATGATGGGTGATGTCCTGATGAGGGTAACCCTAGAGACTCAACCCACAGGTAAATCTCCAATCTGACACTGTCACACCTGAATGCACACACACCAAAATGTATGCACATTCCCACAAACACACACCTGTCCCCTGGGCCTAGGCCAATTAGGACTGCTCTTACATTAGCCTAATTAGTGGGTGAGTGAGAGCAGAACACACCCATGGTCTGATGCCAGGTGTAGGATTCTGTTTCATATCCCACCTTGATGCCACACATACACACACTATCCTGTTTGAGTTGCGCTGTAACTAACACATTAGCCAACCACAGACCCACACCGCTGGACATCTGTCATCATCTTCATCCCTCATCACTATTTCACCAGCCTGCGGGTGTCCCGAGCGAGTCATCTTCTACGCACATCGCCCATAATTAGGAGACACTGTGTGCGGTCCTCTGTAGCTCAGTTGGTAAAGCATGGTGCCAGTAACGCCAGGGTAGTGGGTTTGTATGCACACATGACTAAGTCGCTTTGGATAAAACAGTGCTAAATGGTATATATTATTATAATCAGGGATGGGCACCTGAACCCCTTTTGTAGGCACATTTTTCAGGAACTCAGTCAGGGTCTCAACTTACTGTTGAGTTACAATAGTAGAACAGACCAGGTGACGTTTCTAACTGCGGTTGTGCATCAGCAGTTTCTCCTGTTATGTCAGTCACTCAATTAGCCATGTCAGCTAAACACGTTATATTGGTAAATGAGTGTAGCGGCCAGCTATCTAAACGTGTAGTAATCATGGTCAAATTACCGACCGGGACCCCCATGTATAATCAGATGAAATTAATATGAAAAACAGAAAACATTGGTCTCATGGCAAGTGTAGAATCGCAGGAAATTCACTCAAAGAGTTTTGTTTAGGGCCCAAAAGGCTGGCTCTGACTGCATGTGGGTATGGATGTGGATACGCAGACCCACAAGCTACTGTGGCCCCTCATGATGAGTTCTGATTTTTGGTGGCCCCCACCCCATCAGTTGCCCATCCTTGTTATAGTGTGTGTATGCGTGTGCATGTGTATGTGTGTGTGTGTGTGTGTGTGTGAGCCCTAGATCAGAGTGATTGATGAGCAGATCCATCCAGGAGTATCTTTTTAGACCCAAATAGAGGATGTAATGAGACTAACTGGTGTGAAACCAAGCTGCCCGGGCTGCACCAGAATACAGAACAGAACCCTGGACAGGACTCGGTCAGCGGGAGGGAGGAGAGGAGAAGTTAAAAGAAGAGACAACAGAGTTCAATAAGGTGACACTAGTTTGGTGTTTTATGTTTGTAGCAATGACTTGGGAAAACCAGGTCAGCTCAGGCTCCAACAATACTTTTTAAAATATATATTTTTTTCAAATTGAACCTTTATTTAACTAGGCAAGTCAGTTAAGAACAAATTATTATTTACAATGACGGTCTACACCGGCCAAACCCGGGCGATGCTGGGCCAATTGTGCACCGCCCTACGGGACTCCCAATCACGAACGGTTGTGATACGGCCTGGAATCAAACCAGGGTGTCTGCAGTGACACCTCAAGCACTGAGACACAGTGCCTTAGACCGCTGTGCCACTCGGGAGACAGACATGTTTAATTGATGTTTAATAAACCACGCTACCAATTTACTTTCACATCCAACTTGTAAGAAAAATTAGGAGTTACTTTCAACTATTCAACACAAATGAGTATGGAAGCTGAATAATGTTTATGTGTGTTGATATCTCAGTTGAATCTAACAGCTTGTTTCCATAGCTAAGCAGGGTACAATAGAGGTCTGCATCTGGATTAGTAGTCGACCGATTAATCTGGGATTTTTTTTTACCTTGACAGTTCCGGGATTCAATCTTGCAACCTTACAGTTAACTAGTCCAACGCTCTAACCACCTGCCTCTCATTGCACTCCACGAGGAGACTGCCAGTTACGCAAATGCAGTAAGAAGACAAGGTAAGTTGCTAGCTAGCATTAAACTTATCTTATAAAAAACAATTAATCATAATCACTAGTTATAACTACACATGGTTGATGATATTACTAGTTTATCTAGAGTGTCCTGCATTGCATATAATTGATGCAACGCTGGGGGATGATTTAACAAAAGCACATTTGTGAAAAAAGCACAATCGTTGCACGACTGTACCTAACGATAAACACCAATGCCTTTCTTAAAATCAATACACAGAAGTATAAATGTTTAAACCTGCATATTTAGCTAAAAGAAATCCAGGTTAGCAGGCAATATTAGGTGAATACCAGGTGAAATTGTGTCACTTCTCTTGCGTTCATTACACGCAGAGTTAGGGTATATGCAACAGTTTGGGCCGCCTGGCTCGTTGCAAACTAATCTGCCAGAATTTTACAAAATTATGACATAACATTGAAGGTTGTACAATGTAACAGGAATATATAGACTTAGGGATGCCACCCGTTAGATAAAATACTGAACATTTCTGTATTTCACTGAAATAATAAACTTTTTGTTTTCGAAATGATAGTTTCCGCATTCGACCATATTAATGGTATTTCTGTGTGTTATTATGTTATAATTAAGTCTGTGATTTGATATTTGATAGAGCAGTCTGACTGAGCGGTGGTAGGCAGAAGCAGGCGCGTAAACATTCATTCAAACAGCACTTTTGTGCGTTTTGCCAGCAGCTCGTGCTTCAAGCATTGCGCTGTTTATGACTTCAAGCCTATCAACTCCCGAGATTAGGCTGGTGTAACCGATGTGAAATGGCTAGCTAGTTAGCGGGGTGCGCACTAATAGTGTTTCAATCGGCACTCACTGAGACTTGGAGTAGTTGTTCCCCTTGCTTAGCAAGGGCCGCGGCTTTTGTGGAGCGATGGGTAACGACGCTTCGAGGGTGGCTGTTGTCTATGTGTTCCTGGTTCGAGCCCAGGTAGGGGCGAGGAGAGGGACGGAAGCTATACTGTTACATTGGCAATACTATAGTGCCTATAAGAACATCCAATAGTCAAAGGTATATGAAATACAAATGGTATAGAGAGAAATAGTCCTATAAATACTATATTAACTACAACCTAAAACTTCTTACCTTGGAATATTGAAGTCTCATGTTAAAAGGAACCACCAGCTGTCATATGTTCTCATGTTCTGAGCAAGGAACTTAATCGTTAGCTTTTTTACATGGCACATATTGCACTTTTACTTTCTTCTCCAACAATTTGTTTTTGCATTATTTAAACCAAATTGAACATGTTTCATTATATATTTGAGGCTAAATCGATTTTTATTGATGTATTATATTAAGTTAAAATAAGTGTTCATTCAGTATTGTTGTAATTGTCATTATTACAAATAAATAAATAAATAATACATTTTTACAAATTGGCTGATTAATCAGTATCGGCATTGAAAAAATCATAATCGGTCGACCTCTAATCTGGATGGTAGACTTGATCTGACTGAAGTGAATTTCCTCCTGTATTCCACTAGGAGACAATGTTCAGGCAGGAAGTGTAGGACTGTGGCTTCACTTTTTATTTCAATATACCTCTATATTTAGGTTAATGGCATGACGTTGAAACAATGACGGTGTAAAATATGTCCAATCAAATATGAAACTCAACGTAACTTCATCCATATTGAATATGATGAAAACTATTATTTATGTTTTTAAGTGGAATTTAACAGGATTTCAACTTATACATAGTTCTGATTATTATGTTGGAATTAGATTGATGTACTGTAACAACCTTTGTCAGGTTAAGTCAATGTATGTAGGTTGAAGTTTTACCCACATTTCAATGCTTCCAATGCTGGTTGACTTTTTTCAAAATGTTCCATGTTGATTCACGTCACAATATGTTGGCAAATAATGTTGAAACAACGTTAATTCAACTAGTGTGTGCCAACTGGGTAGTGTGTTCTATAAAGCATTGTGGGTTATACCTGGCTTGACCTGGGATGTCAGGGCTTGCAGGTGATCATCAACCTGAAAATGTAGATATCTTTCTCCTTTCTGAACACATTTAGGGGATAGATACAATCATGTGGCAGCCTGAATATGGCGAGAGAATTTGCTTCAGTCTAATCAGGATACTTTAAAGGGCGTTTGGTGGGACACAGCAAAGTCTGAGAACCACTGCTACAGGCCTAACTACATAAATGGGCAGACTTTCACACAATAGCTTATTTAGAGCTACGTCTACTCACTCTCTCCATGCCTATGAACTGAGAAGCTCGGTTCAGTGGACTCGTTTCACCTGCATGAGCTTTGATTATTTCGATGGCCAACCAGAATCAATCAGCGATGTGTTCAATAACTTACCAGGTGTGACTGGCTCACTTCCGCAACCATACCTGCATGGTGCTGTCAACGCCGTTTGCCACAAGCCATTTCTCCCCGCGCTATTAAATACACCTCGGGTTGTCATTCGACTCACTATACCAACCGTCTTACCGTTCGTTAATAATGCAGGGTGAAAAGACTAGAGAGCGAGCTGTCCTAGCTGCTGTTACACAGGGCCACGGTCGGTGTTGAGGTTGTAGACAGACTCGAACGAATGTCATTGTCCACAAGCTTGTAACTACAACTACCGAACCGTTCACTCGTCGGCTCGTGCATAATTTGAGACGATTGTGGGTAGCCTACCCACCGTGGTTTTGAGCCCCCCCCCACCCTCGTCTTTAGCCGAACTAATGCGGTCGATTTGTAATGGTCCCGAGGTAAGACTGACAGGGAAAATAAAGAAATAAAGAAGCGCCTTCTGGTTTGTCCTGAATTGTAAAGGGGTTGAGGATTGGGTTACCGACAAGGAGAAGCCGATCCCTGTGCTATCATGCTAGGTGGGTTTCGGACAATAGATCCGCTCGCAAACTACATTATTAATGTTCGAACGGAGGAACATTTTCTGGGAGGCCCATTTGGATCCATCAACGCAATGGCCTGTTTGAGTCAACGGAACTTTAGACAAACAGGCTAGGCTACATACTTCAGTTACTTTATCTACTCACCGTTAGATTGTGAATGAAAAAAACACAAATGTGCTCGATGTCAATGATCTTGTCCAGGCTCTCTCTGTGTCTCTCAGGCACTCTTCTCAAGGCTCAAACTTGATCAACTAGTTGCACTCAAAAGAATCTCTTCCGTGATAGAATTTTTCTTCTCCAAACTTTTTTGTATTGTGTCACAGAAGGGCGTGTGCCTGGGAAAGGGGGCCGTGTGCCTGGGAAAGAGCAAGGGAGATAGACGAAGGGGGAAGGGCTGCCAACAGATTCATTTTATTGTGTTAATAACTACTCTTTACGATATGAAACGTTGATTTGAACCTTCTGTACAACTAGTGGGTCAGGCGGCGCCCCACGGTCTGATTCATATCGCGTGATTTCTGAGGATTTTCTCGATTATATCGACTGATTGGTTCTGAATGGGGTTAATAACTACTCTATAGTTCTCTCGTTATTTTATTTTCATGTTTACAATAGATGGTTTATTGTAGACTATAGCCTATAGTTTGATTCTAAAAACATAATGCAATGTTGTATTTAGAAAAAATGTAACTATTTGTAGCCTTAATATGATAAACTTGGGTATGCTATTATGAACCCTCCACAAAACGTTAAGTTACTTAAAAATGACTTTCCACAGATCAATGTTAGGGATGGCTCAAATATTTTAGCCACCACATTGCATCAACACCTTGAGTGAGCAAGTGTGAACAGGCAATAAGGTGTGTGTGTGTGTCTGTGTCTGTGCATGGTAGTAGACCGAGTCATATTTCCACCACACCCTTAAAGTTAACATCAGTTCGAGTTTATTCAACCACATTGCTCAGAAACACAAACCATAATGTATAATTATTCACAAAGCAAGGAGAAACTTAGTCATGTTGAACTCAGACAGACAGATTCATTAAGAACATATTCACAGCCATGTTTTTAGTCAGTTTATTTACACGTAGGCTACATTCTCCCGTGGCATGTATTCATGGATACCAAGGGAAGCCAGGCTTCCCCAAGAAATTGACAACAAAAAAATAAACAGATAGAGTAATGTATCTTTTGCCTCTCTGTGTTTCATACGTTTTTTTCTTCTTCAATTCACAAGAGGTTGAATGGATCTCACCGGAGAAAGCAACCAAGCGAGCGAAATAGTGCCCCTCTGTCTCTGTATGTGTAGCCCATATATCTGATGCTGTCTCGTCAAAAAGAGAATATTGTTGCCGCCTGTAGCATTGAATGCAAGGGAAGCCAGTGAGCATTTGGCCTCCCTTGATAAAATGATATGCTGATTGGCTAAGTAAACTCAGCTGTGAATGGTCCTAGCCCAGCCTGAAAAAGTGTCAAGGGAAGCCAGTTTGGATTTGGCTTCACACCAATCACATCACATCAAAAGCCAAATGTCATTGACAGAAAAAACTTGAATTGTTGCATCTTGTTGTGTTGTCCTCTAGTGGCTAGCCAGCTAGCTAAAATGGGCACTTTCCTAAAATAGCCATGGATGGAGAGGGATTTGGACTTGTGGTTTTGCTTACAGTGCATTTGGAAAGTATTCAGAACCCTTGACCTTTTGCACATTTTGTTAAGTTACAGCCGTATTCTACACACAGTACCCCATAATGACAAAGCAAAAATAGATTTTTACAAATGTTTGCAAAAAAAAAGATAAAACTGATATCACATTTACATAAGTATTCAGACCCTTTACTCAGTACTTCGTTGAAGCACCTTTGGCAGCGATTACAACCTTGGGTCTTCTTGGGTATGACGCTACAAGCTTGACACACCGGTATTTGGGGAGTTTCTCCCATTTTTCTCTGGAGATCCTCTCAAGCTCTGTCAGATTGAATGGGGAGTGTCGCTGCACAACTATTTTCCGTTCTCTAGAGATGTTAGACCTTGTTCAATTCCGGTCTCTGGGTGGGCCACTCAAGGACATTCAGAGACTTGTCCTGAAGCCACTCCTGCGTTGTCTTGGCTGTGTGCTTAGGGTAGTTATGCTGTTGGAAGGTGAACCTTTGCCCCAGTCTGAGGTTCTGAGTGCTCTGGAGCAGGTTTTCATCAAGTATCTCTCTGTATTTTGCTCTGTAAATCGATCCTGACTAGTCTCCCAGTCCCTGCCACTGAAAAACATCCCCACAGCAAGATGCTGCCAGCAACATGCTTCACCGTAGGGATGGTGCTAGGTTTCCTACAGACATGACGCTTGGAATTCAGGTCAAACAGTTCAACCTTGGTTTCATCAGACCAGAGCATCTTGTTTCTCATGGTCTGAGAGTCCTTTAGGTGCCTTTTGGCAAACTCCAAGCGGGCTGTCATGTGCCTTTTACTGAGGAGTGGCTTCTGTCTGGCCACTCTACAAAAAAGTCCTGATTGGTGGAGTGCTGTAGAGATGGTTGTTCTTCTGGAAGGTTCTACCATCTCCATAGAGGAACTCTGGAGCTCTGTCAGAGTGACCATTGAGTTCTTGGTCACCTCTCTGACAAAGGCCCTTCTCCCCTGATTGCTCAGTTTGGCCAGGCAGCCAGTTCTAGGAATAGTCTTGGTGTTTCCAAATCTTATTTAACTAAGCAAGTCAGTTAAGAACATTCTTGTTTACAATGACGGCCTACCCCGGCCAAACCCGGATGACTTGAACCAGGGACTGTAGAGACGCCTCTTGCACTGAGATGCAGTGCCTTAGTCCGCTGCGCCGCTCGGGAGAACCATTTAAGAATGATGGAGGCCACTGTGTTCTTGTGGGCCTTCAATGCTGCAGAAATGTTTTGGTACCCTTCCCCAGATCTGTGCCTCAACACAATTCTGCCTTGGAGCTCTACGGACAATTCCTATACGACCTCATGGCTTGGTTTTTGCTCTGACATGCACTGTCAACCTTGGGACCATATATAGACAGGTGTGTGCCTTTCCAAATCATGTCCAATCAATTGAATTTACCACATATGGCCTCCAATCAAGTTGTAGAAACATCCCAAAAATTATCAATGGAAACAGGATGCACTTGAACTCAATTTCGAGTCTCATAGCAATGGGTCTGAATACTTACGTAAATAAGGTATTTCTGTTTTTGTATTTGTAATACATTTGCAAAAATGTCTAAACCTGTTTTTGCTTTGTCATTATGCGGTATTGTGTGTAGATTGATGAGGAAAATGTGTTATTTACCCATTTTAGAATAAGGCTGTAACGTAACTCTGAAAACTTTCAGAATCCACTGTGATTCTGTGTTCTGGCCAATGATTATAATGGCCATTCTGATCCAACCATAAAGTCATACATTGTGCCACTGGCCTGAGAGGATGGAAGTTCAATGTAGCTAGATGTAGTAGGCTAAAACAAGCTGGCTAATCGTTGCCCATGAAGGGAAGTAAAGGCTAGCAAGCAAGCATTTTAGCCAGCCTATAGGACAACAACAACTAAAAGCGTATACTGTAAGACAAAGTCATAGACAGTTTCAGCAACATGAAAGAGGAGGATAGCATTGGTGTGTCTACAAGTAGGGTGAGTCAACATGTTTTTTTCTCCTTACGTTGATTAGACTAGATTGTTTTTGGAATATTTTAGTTGTCACTGTATTAGACTAAGCATATGTGAGTTGATGATGTTGAAATGGTGCTGGAATAGTGGAGGCTCCTGTTTTCTTTGTGATTTGCAGTAACTCTCCGGTGTTCTAAATCAATAGTTGTTTAGTAGTCCAAAAATGTCTAAAACATTAACTTGCTTTACCATGCTGTAGGTGATGTTACTGTACATGCAATATGCTTTGTGGACTTCACTGGACAGAGGTCGCTATCCGAAAAGAAAAACAAAAGTTTGGTTGAATTTATTCTGCACTGTGTCTTCTTATTGTCTCGGCCTTAGGCCTATATATCACTGTGTCTTCTTATTGTCTCGGCCTTAGGCCTATATATCACTGTGTCTTATTGTCTCGGCCTTAGGCCTATATATCACTGTGTCTTCTTATTGTCTCGGCCTTAGGCCTATATATCACTGTGTCTTCTTATTGTCTTGGCCTTAGGCCTATATATCACTGTGTCTTCTTATTGTCTCGGCCTTAGGCCTATATATCACTGTGTCTTCTTATTGTCTCGGCCTTAGGCCTATATATCACTGTGTCTTCTTATTGTCTCGGCCTTAGGCCTATATATCACTGTGTCTTCTTATTGTCTCGGCCTTAGGCCTATATATCACTGTGTCTTCTTATTGTCTCGGCCTTAGGCCTATATATCACTGTGTCTTCTTATTGTCTCGGCCTTAGGCCTATATATCACTGTGTCTTCTGTGCCTTAGGCCTATATATCACTGTGTCTTCTTATTGTCTCGGCCTTAGGCCTATATATCACTGTGTCTTCTTATTGTCTCGGCCTTAGGCCTATATATCACTGTGTCTTCTTATTGTCTCGGCCTTAGGCCTATATATCACTGTGTCTTCTTATTGTCTCGGCCTTAGGCCTATATATCACTGTGTCTTCTTATTGTCTCGGCCTTAGGCCTATATATCACTGTGTCTTCTTATTGTCTCGGCCTTAGGCCTATATATCACTGTGTCTTCTTATTGTCTCGGCCTTAGGCCTATATATCACTGTGTCTTCTTATTGTCTCGGCCTTAGGCCTATATATCACTGTGTCTTCTTATTGTCTCGGCCTTAGGCCTATATATCACTGTGTCTTCTTATTGTCTCGGCCTTAGGCCTATATATCACTGTGTCTTCTTATTGTCTCGGCCTTAGGCCTATATATCACTGTGTCTTCTTATTGTCTTGGCCTTAGGCCTATATATCACTGTGTCTTCTTATTGTCTCGGCCTTAGGCCTATATATCACTGTGTCAAGGCATATGAAATAACAACAGGTTACAGAGCAAACAACACAGTTATCACAACACATAGGTTGTAATATGGCTTTTATTTTTCTGTCTTGGCTTCCCCATTGATTTTACCCACTCACTGCTACTGATTCTCCCTAGCCTGGGAGCCAGATATTGTGCTGCTTTAGTCAACTCCTTCCCTGCTGCCATACCAAACATCATAGCGATCATCATTGGCTGAAGCAGTAAAACTGCAAGACTGACATCCAGGCTATGTCCACATTTCTTTACTCCTGCCTAGTGCCTATACACTTAACAATGGTGTTTTTCTCTTTCCATCCTACAGCCTCCTGTTCATTTGGCAAGAGGTACAACCTCCTGGAAAACACTAGCAGTCTCATTCACAACAGGGCCAGAATAAATTCTACTTACACACCAAGATTCTACATTTATACAGACACAGTCCGATGCCATCACTGCTCTGTGTGTGTGTATGCAGTATTAGTTTTAGTTTGGCGAGATATAATTATACTTTCAAAACAAGGAGGGAATTCTGGCAGTGACAAAGGGAGAGAGAGAGAAAGAAAGAAAGACAGAGAGGGAGGGAGGGAGGTAGGGAGAGAGAGAGAGAGAGAGAGTAAGGTCAGGTAGTCATAGATACTATAGTTGTATGATTCATCCATGTTTTATTTTGCTGGACCAATCCTCCATAGCTTTAGCAAACACTTGACAATTTAGAAACGCAACCTGGGGATAACCATATCACTAGAATAACTTATCATTGTAATCATATGGTAGTAACAGAACAAGACATGGAGACATCCTATTGGATAAAGCCGCCGTGTTGATTTGCTAGTCGTCCAATCAGCTGCCAGAACTCCAGGAAGGTGAGCTCTCCGTCGTTGTTCTCGTCAATTGAGTCCATAAGTCGGTCGATGACAGCTGGGTCATCAGCGTTCTACAGGGGGACAATAAGGGCCGTCAGAAATCACTAGTTAAGAGGCTTCCTTTCCTCTTCTCAGATTCAGAACCACACTGACTGATCTGATTGTGCTTGTCAGAAAAGCCATGTTACGAGAAGATACCTTTCTACCATCTGTGGTCATGAGAAGGGAACAAGGAAATTAAGCTATTTGATGGGTGTCACTATCTGGCCATTCTAGAAAGGATGGCGGTACATCACTTTACAAGCACAAATGCAAATGTCTATCTTAGCATGGCCATACTGATATACCACAGGAGGCAGAGGTTGGAAGGACGAGAGGCATCTGTGCAGTCTATGTCCCCATCTAGAGGAAATGAAGTGGACCACAAACTGATGTTGTGGCTCACCAACCCTGCTCCTAGAGAGCTAAAGGGGGGACGCTTTTGTTACAGCCCAGCACTAATCATCAAGCTGAATCAGTTGTATTATAGCTGGACTGGAATAAAAGCCTGCGATCACGGGTTATTATAGTATTACTCAAACGTTACCACAGTAAAATTAACATGTAATTACCTTAACGAAGTTGGGGAGTTGTGTTTTGACCAGGCTCTGGAACTCATCTCTGCTCAGTGTGTCTGAGGATCCATCACTTCCAGCAAACGCCTTGAACTGGGACACGAGTACACCAATGGCTGACTCCATCACTAACAGAGAGGAAGAATGGAGAAGAGGTCGTGTTCTAATGGGACTAAACAGAATACAATACAGACGCAGAGGAGAGGTTATTGAACTGAAAAATCATAAATACGTAGATAAAATACTACAGACCAAGTCAGGTCAACGACGGCATTGAGTAAAAACAGCAAGTGTTACAGAGGAGGAGAGAAAGAGACGGGAGGACAGGAGATAGAAACAGAGAGGGAGATAAAAGATGTATATTCAACTTATAGAGAAATATGGAGGTAGATTAGAATGATTAACTCACCTGGACACTGCTGCCGGTGGCTGAGGTGGTGACTGTGTTGAGGTGGTACGTGTGAAGGTAAGTTTCTCTCTCTCTTTCCCGCTCTTATACTCACCTCCTCTTCCTAAAATCAAGCCCCCTCCCATCTCGTGTAAATGTTTCTCATGTCATGGCGTACATTCTGTCCACTTCAAGGTTAAGGTGTCTGTAATAGTGTAAGCTAAATTACCCCACACTGACCACTGGTTTCTTTCCATGACGTGATTATAGGATTTATACAACACTGAAAAGCCCTCACCTTCAGACAGGAAACCACACGTGTTCATTAACCATTTATTATTAAAGATTACAATACGTTAGTCTAGGCGTTAGGCTCTGCTCCTCCATGGTAGCTCACTGCTAGGGCATGCATAATGTTACGCTAATAATAATTACAGGCAGAGAGCAAGGTGTGCTATACCAGTCACCCTGTAGGAAGGAAACACAGAACCTAACAGGTGGAGGCTGTGGTGGCTGGTGGGTAAGCAGAAAACAGACAGCAATAACTCCAGCGCATAGCTTGTGTGTGGCAGCCATCATGGAAGTGTGTGCAGAACCTGGTGGACTAAATAGACCACCATATTAACGTAGAGTGATGATTTCATTGATGCAATATCAGCTGATGCAACACTCAGGTTTCCTGTCTGGCTGCCATATGAATGTTAAGTCACTATGCTTATACTAAAACCTCTCAGGACAGCTCTTTTGGTTTACTTAGCTTTGGGCAGGACAAATCAACTTCATCAGCAGCAGAAATGAGGGATTGTGTATTGCATGTTTCGCCCTTTGGCTTAGAATATTCTATTGATTTGAGCCTGTCTTGATTCAAATCTAACATCAGTGTTATAAAGTCAGTTTTATTGTGAGTGTAGTTACGCGAGTCTCTCATTCTGACCAGAGTCAAAGGGTAGCAGATTATTCCCACCCTCTGGCATGAATGACATCTCCTCTCCTAGTCCAGCTATATCTGACATTAACCTCACAACTAATGAGACACAGGAGTCTGAATCCAACTCCACTGAGTGAGGGGTTTGATGTGACATCATGCACGTATACATTCATGCTCACACACTCACAGGAAATGCAGTTTCATTCCATTGCAGTTGAATGTCCGTTTAATAATTGAGCAAACACAGCGATGAGGATATAACTAAAAACATACGTCCAACATGACTCTGAAACACACACACACACACACACAGGGCTTTGCCTGAAGGTTTAGACTATTCCAAATCTTAAAAAGACACGTCCCCATTTATTCACGCAACACTGTAGAAATGCATCATCAGCATGATTAGTCAGCAGCTTTCACACAGACCAGGATGGCTTATTAACCCTCATCTCTCAGCCTGTAGCAATGGATCTCTAGTGATGACAAGACACTGTCCTTCTGCTGCAGAGGGTTAGAACCAACAGGCCCTGGGACTTACTGAGGAGAGGGCAGGTAGACAGCATACACCACTTTCAAACACACACACAGACAAGGACTCTTGCAAGCATGGACACACACACACATTTGAGTCAGTATAGCTGAGACAGCAACTATACTATGTGGGTCTCTGCTTTAGATGGGAGGAGTGTTGCACTATAAAGCTACTGTAAAATCACATCAATGAGTTACAGAGTGCAACTGTCAAGTTCGTTGCAAGGAGGAGACCAAGGCGCAGCGTGGTAAGTGTACATTCTTCATTTATTAAAGAAATGCAACACTGAACAAACAAAACGTGAAGCTAATAGGAATAGTGCAGACAGGCAACTAAACATAGAATAAGAACCCACAAATGTCCAAGGGAACATGGCTACCTAAATATGGTCCCCAATCAGAGACAACGATAAACAGCTGCCTCTGATTGGGAACAAATTCAGGCCACCATAAACCTACATATGCCTAGACTTACAAACACCCCATGACATACAAAAACCCTAAACACAAAACCTAAATAATAAAGAAAACATAGAAACTAAGGTCAGGGCGTGACAGCAACATGTATTAAAACAAATGGTCATATACAGGAAACAATATCTAACCAATTGAAATGTGTTGTTTCCATGGGAGAATGTTTAGCATATTAATGTTGTCTTTGTGCTCAAATACACACAGCACAGATCCAAGAACAGTTCATTGAACAATCAGTGAATGAACGAAAGAAAGGAAATAAAGCCTAGTGTTTAAGAGCATTGGGCCGACTAAGTGAAACATATGCCGACGTGCCCTTGAGCAAGGCACTTAACCCTGTAAGTCGCTCTGGATAAGAGCGTCTGATAAATGGAAGGCAAAGATATCAACGTCAAAATATTATGCAAAAAAAAAGTCCAGAAAGGAGTCCTTTGACGGCACCCTAATCTGAGATCAGTAGCGAACACTCTCTCTCTAAACGTAGAACAGCACGTGGAACATGCAGATGACTTCAGGATGCTTCCGGAGGATCATGCTGCAAAATGTACGTAGAATGAAAGGACATTTGAAAACACATACAGTATGTTATATACTGTAACAGTGCTAGGGTCAGGTTGACCTTCTGTGTAACTGAGTTACAAAGTTACTCATTACAGTGGAGTAGTTACACTTCAGGTAGATGACTTTCATGAGAGCAGCAGGACAAATGGTGCCATGTCTGATCTGACCCCTTCTCTCACCAGTTCGTCTGCGTCTCTCTCTGCGATGTTTCGTCATCAACGCTCCCAGAACGTTACCCTCTCGTCCTCATCCTGGGGCCAGTCCAGATAGGTCCGGGTTCTGGCCAGCTTAGCCAGTCTGCAACACAAACACCCAGTACATCATATCACTGCTGTTCATATACAATGTATTCCATTCTAAGTTCAGTCCATTCAAGAGATGAGTTGGTGTGTTACCTGTGGAAGGCGGACAGCTCGAAGGGGGAGATGTGTTCTAGGAAGATGAGGATGAGTCTGTGGCTGCGCTCAGACAACAGGCGGTGTGTGGCCACTCTCATCTCCAGGCCACACCAGTCACTCCTCAGGTAGCATCTGGTAAACACACACACTGTCCTCCTGCTGCAGTAGATGTTCTCAGCGATGTTATCCACGATGCCCTTCCCTACCTGGGACAGGACACAACAGGCGGTGTGTGGCCACTCTCATCTCCAGGCCACACCAGTCACTCCTCAGGTAGCGTCTGGTCAACACACACACTGTCCTCCTGCTGCAGTAGATGTTCTCAGCGATGTTATCCACGATGCCCTTCCCTACCTGGGACAGGACACAACAGGCTGGGTGCTGTTTATCAATTAAATCTAATGTATTTGTGGTTGTACTATTATAGCACATATTCTCCATTCTCACACACACACACACACTTGCATGTTGAAGCACGCACTCGCCCGCACACACACACACACCTCAAAGTCTCGGTGGTGCAGACACAGTCATAGTCGTGGCTCCCCCTCTAGCATCAGGGCCATCTCTCCCAGTACCCACGCCATGTCACGACTGCTGAGCGACACAAACTCATCATACCTCACCTCCTCTATCAGCTTCTCCCACTGTTCCCCCATCCTCCTCTTCCTCCTCCCCACACATCGCTCCACCCATCCTCCTCTTCCTCCTCCACCACCTCCTCCCCACACGTCGCTCCACCCATCCTCTCAGACGAAAGAATAGAACGACACAGGGCCAGCAGAGGAAGCGGTATCCTAGCGCCAAGCACAGGAGGGTGCACACAGTGGCCGTTGTGGAGACGTAGGACAGGAAGTCGTCTTCGGTCTGGCAGAGGCGCTCCATGGTGGACAGGAAGTTGAGTCGTTGGTAGTGCCAGATGCACTGCTGTCGCTGCAGGAGCACCACCTGAATCCATAACCAATCAATCATTAATCATCTGTAATCAATATACTGTATCAACCCTAGTCAACACCACCTCAGTCAATTATCAACACTCTATACATTGTTGTTGAAAGATTCTAATCAATATAATTTGCTGTTCACAGCACCCGTTAAAGACCAGAAATCATCAAACATAAATACACAATACCTGGTAAAAACCTGTTTGTTACCTGTTATTGATCAACAATAATTAATATGTTATCAGCAGTCAGCAGATCACAGCTTTAGTTGGACCTGACTTGTTCTACCTGTGTTTTGCGAGAGTTGTCAGCCCAGTCCAGAAGCCAGCCGTTGGAGCAGTCACAGCGGAAGTCGACCTGGTCAAAGACCAGCGTGGAGAGAGACAGCAGGGGAATGAAGACCCCCTCCAACAGGATCAGAGGGCTCTCACTGTACAGCCTCAAAACACGTAAACACCAGGTCTGTAAACATGGACTGGAGAGAGGAAAAGAAAGAGGGAGGAAAAGAGAGAGGGAGACACAGTAATGAGAAGGAGAGAGAGAGAGACACAGTAATGACAATGTGAGGGAGGGAGATAAAGACAGAGGGAGACACAGTAATGACATTGTGAGGAAGGGAGAGAAAGACAGAGGGAGATACAGTAATGACAATGTGAGGGAGGGAGATAAAGACAGAGGGAGATAGAGATACAGTAATGACATTGTGAGGGAGGGAGAGAAAGACAGAGGGAGATGCAGTAATGACATTGTGAGGGAGGGAGAGAAAGACAGAGGGAGATACAATAATGACATTGTGAGGGAGGGAGAGAAAGACAGAGGGAGATACAGTAATGACATTGTGAGGGAGGGAGATAAAGACAGAGGGAGATACAGTAATGACATTGTGAGGGAGGGAGAGAAAGACAGAGGGAGATGCAGTAATGACATTGTGAGGGAGGGAGAGAAAGACAGAGGGAGATACAATAATGACATTGTGAGGGAGGGAGAGAAAGACAGAGGGAGATACAATAATGACATTGTGAGGGAGGGAGAGAAAGACAGAGGGAGATAGAGATACAGTAATGAGAAAGATACAGAGAGATCTTAACTCAAATGTTTACTGTTTGCTGATGATCTGCTGCTTCTGTCCCCAACCATGGAGGGCCGACAGCAGCACCTAGATCTTCTGCACATATTCTGCCAGACCTGGGCCCTGACAGTAAATCTCAGTAAGACCAAAATAATGGTGTTCCAAAAAAGGTCCAGTTGCCAGGACCACAAAAACAAATTCCATCTAGACACTGTTGCCATAGAGCACACAAAAAAACTATACCTACTTTGGCCTAAACATCAGCACCACAGGTCACTTCCACAAAGCTGTGAACGACCTGAGAGACAAGGCAAGAAGCGCTTTCTACGCCATCAAAAGGAATATCAAATTTGACATCCCAATTATGAACTGGCTTTAAAATACTTGAATCAGTTATAGAACCCATTGCCCTTTATGGTTGTGAAGTCTGGGGTCCAAGAATTCACAAAATGGGACAAACACCAAATTGAGACTCTGTATGCAGAATTTTGCAAAAACATCCTCTGTGTACAACGTAAAACATCAAATAATGCATGCAGAGCCGAATTAGGCCGATACCCACTAATGGTTAAAATCCAGAAAAGAGACGTTAAATTCTACAACCAAAGTAATTCTCAAACCTTCCATAACAAAGCCATCACCTGCAGAGAAATGAACCCAGAGAAGAGTCCCCTAAGCTGGTCCTGGGGTTCTGTTCACAAACACACCCACAGAGCCCCAGGACAGCAACACAAGTATACCCAACCAAATCATCAGAAAACAAAGATAATTACTTGATACATTGGAAAGAATTGACCAAAAAACTAGAATGCTATTTGGCCCTAAACAGACTGTACACAGTGGCAGAATACCTGACCACTGTGACTGAACCAAAATTAAGGAAAACTATGTACAGACTCAGTGAGCATAACCTTGCTATTGAAACGTCGCCATAGGCAGACCTGGTTCTCAAGAGGAGACACTGCCCACAGTGTGCCATCACAGCAGCAAGATTTGTGAACTGTTTCCACAAGAAAAGGGGTTGTACAACCCATATTTATGTTTATTTATTTCCCCTTTTGTTCTTTAACTATTTGTACATCGTTATAACACTGTATATAGCCATTAAATGACATTTGGAATGTCTCAATTTTTTTGAAACTTTTGTGATTGTAATGTTTACTGTTCATTTTTATTGTTTATTACCTATTTCACTTGCTTTGGCAATGTAAACATATGTTGCCCATGGCAAAAAAAGCCCTTTGAATTGAATTGAATTGAGAGTGAGAGCTACAGTAATGTGGAAGACAGCATTGGCAGTAACACGTGATGCCATCACTAGAAGGATCTAAGGACTCTAAATGTGAAGGTAGAGACACCAGGATCATTATCAGTAGGCATGAAACTAAAAGCGGTTGGAAAAACGATCAATCAATTAATGATTTGATTGATGGACCAATAGCTAGTTAATACCCTGGTGAGGAAGTTGAGTCGACAGTTGATCGGCACTAGGCTCCTGAGCTCTGTCAGGTTCCTGAAGGTAACACTGGGGTCTGTGTGGGTGGAGAAGTTGAGGTTGGTCAGTTTGAGCCTCTTCAGCTTTCGAAGCTGGTTGATGGTGGTGTAGGGGGTGGAAAACTTCTCAGGGTTGGCTGAGAACTCAAACGACTCCAGGTTGAGGAAGTAGGGGGCTAGGAAAAGGTTGCTGCAGTCAAATGTTGTCCCCTCACCCACCTATTTTCAGAATATGTGTATTACTAAGATTACAGGACAATTACTGTTAGCTAGACAGATCAGTGTCTGCTGCAGCCAAGTCCTTCAGCACAACGTCGTTGAGGCATGACAATAACATGAATTGGCGGTAGCAGAAATTTATCTGGCTAGCTACCAGTATGATACATTTTCCTGTACAAGATCTGCTGCTTAGCTATAAAGCAGTGTTCTTCAATCCTGGTCCTGTGGAACTACAGCTTGACATAAGTTGATCAGGTGAACCAACCCACTGGGCACAGACATCATTTGGTTGAGTTGTCAACTAATGTGAATTGAACATGAAATCAACAACAAATGTCACCATGTCATTAGATTTAGGTTAAAGGTTTGGTGAAGAAAATACGAAATGTTCTTAGGTTGATGACTTTTTGCAAATCCAATCAGTTTTCCACTTTGATTCATCGTCATTACAGATATATTGTTGTTGCTTGAAATGATGTGGAAAGAACATTGATTCAATTAGTTTTTGCCCAGTGGGAAGTGTGTTAGTACTGGAGGATGGAGCAATAGCCTGCACACCTTTACTTTCGCCAGGACCATGGTTGAAGATTACTGCTAGACATCACATTGAGATACAACACAGAGTAACTCTTCATCCTGGCCCACCTTCAGCTCTCGGACCATGGGGAACATGTTGTTTTCACAGTCAGAGGACTGGATCATCTTCCCTCTGAGTTCCAGGACCATGGGGAACATGTTGTTTTCACAGTCAGAGGACTGGATCATCTTCCCTCTGAGTTCCAGGACCATGGGGAACATGTTGTTTTCACAGTCAGAGGACTGGATCATCTTCCCTCTGAGTTCCAGGACCATGGGGAACATGTTGTTTTCACAGTCAGAGGACTGGATCATCTTCCCTCTGAGTTCCAGGACCATGGGGAACATGTTGTTTTCACAGTCAGAGGACTGGATCATCTTCCCTCTGAGTTCCAGGACCATGGGGAACTCAGGGGCGGGAACATGGCCTACGGTGAGGTAGGTTCCTGGGCCTGTGTCGATGAGGAGGTTCTGGAGCTTGGTGGGGAAGCCCAGGAACAGCATGTTGAGGTAGAGCTGGTAGATAATGTCTATCTCTCCCAGGCTGAGGTCTTGGAGTCGATGAGGTCTACGGAGCACCCCATGAGCGATGCCCCCTGAGATCTTGTTCCCTTCCAGGAGGAGAACCTACAGTCACATCATCAATAATTGATAACCAAAATCTGTTTCCCCTCCAAACATATAGCAGTTACCACATCAACACAAATATCCTGATCTGACCTTTAGAACAGGCAGACCCTCAAAGTCGTCTTCTCCCAGCAGGGAGATTTTGTTGTGGGTGAGGTCGAGGACGCGGAGGAGCGGCATCCCCTGGAGAGCCCGGTGGTCCAGGGAGGAGATATGGTTCCCGCGCAGCCCAGTCAAAACTGTTCGCTGCTCTGGCCCCCCAATGGTGGAACAAACTCCCTCACGACGCCAGGACAGCGGAGTCAATCACCACCTTCCGGAGACACCTGAAACCCCACCTCTTTAAGGAATACCTAGGATAGGATAAAGTAATCCTTCTCACCCCCCTTAAAAGATTTAGATGCACTATTGTAAAGTGGCTGTTCCACTGGATGTCTTAAGGTGAACGCACCAATTTGTAAGTCGCTCTGGATAAGAGCGTCTGCTAAATGACTTAAATGTAAATGTAAATGTTCCCACTCAGATCCAAACGCTCCAGCAGGGGCATACAGGAGAACTGAGAATGATCATGACAAACATCATACTCATCGTCATACTGATTTTATATAGCATCACACAAATATCTCAAGTCAAATACATTTGTCAGCAAAGTTATTTTATCTCAGTTAATTGAGGTATAGACATTAAACAGATGTGACACAGACTGACCTGATCAGTGGTGATCTCAGTGAGGTGGTTGTCATGGAGAATGAGAGAGGAGAGGTGAGGTTCCTCCACCCCCCCCCCAACGAGGCGTTGGTCAGCTTGGTCAGGACCATCATCAGACCCTGTATCTGACCGGTACCAGTCCAGAACCCCAGGTCCATACCAGACAGATCCTCAGAAGTCACAGACAGCTGCCTCAGACCAGGACCACACCTACAGAGTCAGGGTTAGCATATTACAACATTAGCCTGGTTGACAGATCTGTTACATTTACATTTAAGTCATTTAGCAGACGCTCTTATCCAGAGCGACTTACAAATTGGTGCGTTCACCTTAAGACATCCAGTGGAACAGCCACTTTACAATAGTGCATCTAAATCTTTTAAGGGGGGGGGGGGGTGAGAAGGATTACTTTATCCTATCCTAGGTATTCCTTAAAGAGGTGGGGTTTCAGGTGTCTCTGGAAGGTGGTGATTGACTCCGCTGTCCTGGCGTCGTGAGGGAGTTTGTTCCACCATTGGGGGGCCAGAGCAGCGAACAGTTTTGACTGGGCTGAGCGGGAACTGTACTTCCTCAGTGGTAGGGAGGCGAGCAGGCCAGAGGTGGATGAACGCAGTGCCCTTGTTTGGGTGTAGGGCCTGATCAGAGCCTGGAGGTACTGAGGTGCCGTTCCCTCACAGCTCCGTAGGCAAGCACCATGGTCTTGTAGCGGATGCGAGCTTCAACTGGAAGCCAGTGGAGGGAGCGGAGGAGCGGGGTGACGTGAGAGAACTTGGGAAGGTTGAACACCAGACGGGCTGCGGCGTTCTGGATGAGTTGTAGGGGTTTAATGGCACAGGCAGGAGCCCAGCCAACAGCGAGTTGCAGTAATCCAGACGGGAGATGACAAGTGCCTGAATTAGGACCTGCGCCGCTTCCTGTGTGAGGCAGGGTCGTACTCTGCGGATGTTGTAGAGCATGAACCTACAGGAACGGGCCACCGCCTTGATGTTAGTTGAGAACGACAGGGTGTTGTCCAGGATCACGCCAAGGTTCTTAGCGCTCTGGGAGGAGGACACAATGGAGTTGTCAACCGTGATGGCGAGATCATGGAACGGGCAGTCCTTCCCCGGGAGGAAGAGCAGCTCCGTCTTGCCGAGGTTCAGCTTGAGGTGGTGATCCGTCATCCACACTGATATGTCTGCCAGACATGCAGAGATGCGATTCGCCACCTGGTCATCAGAAGGGGGAAAGGAGAAGATTAATTGTGTGTCGTCTGCATAGCAATGATAGGAGAGACCATGTGAGGTTATGACAGAGCCAAGTGACTTGGTGTATAGCGAGAATAGGAGAGGGCCTAGAACAGAGCCCTGGGGGACGCCAGTGGTGAGAGCGCGTGGTGAGGAGACAGATTCTCGCCACGCCACCTGGTAGGAGCGACCTGTCAGGTAGGACGCAATCCAAGCGTGGGCCGCGCCGGAGATGCCCAACTCGGAGAGGGTGGAGAGGAGGATCTGATGGTTCACACTATCGAAGGCAGCCGATAGGTCTAGAAGGATGAGAGCAGAGGAGAGAGAGTTAGCTTTAGCAGTGCGGAGCGCCTCCGTGATACAGAGAAGAGCAGTCTCAGTTGAATGACTAGTCTTGAAACCTGACTGATTTGGATCAAGAAGGTCATTCTGAGAGATAGCGGGAGAGCTGGCCAAGGACGGCACGTTCAAGAGTTTTGGAGAGAAAAGAAAGAAGGGATACTGGTCTGTAGTTGTTGACATCGGAGGGATCGAGTGTAGGTTTTTTCAGAAGGGGTGCAACTCTCGCTCTCTTGAAGACGGAAGGGACATAGCCAGCGGTCAGGGATGAGCGAGGTGAGGTAAGGGAGAAGGTCTCGAAATGGTCTGGAGAAGAGAGGAGGGGATAGGGTCAAGTGGGCAGGTTGTTGGGCGGCCGGTCGTCACAAGACGCGAGATTTCATCTGGAGAGAGAGGGGAGAAAGAGGTCAGAGCACAGGGTAGGGCAGTGTGAGCAGAACCAGCGGTGTCGTTTGACTTAGCAAACGAGGATCGGATGTCGTCGACCTTCTTTTCAAAATGGTTGACGAAGTCATCTGCAGAGAGGGAGGAGGGGGGGGAGGGGGAGGAGGATTCAGGAGGGAGGAGAAGGTGGCAAAGAGCTTCCTAGGGTTAGAGGCAGATGCTTGGAATTTAGAGTGGTAGAAAGTGGCTTTAGCAGCAGAGACAGAAGAGGAAAATGTAGAGAGGAGGGAGTGAAAGGATGCCAGGTCCGCAGGGAGGCGAGTTTTACTCCATTTCCGCTCGGCTGCCCGGAGCCCTGTTCCTGTGCTCATTTGTTGTTCATAGTCACGGCAATTAATTTTCACATTCAAAAGATCAATTGGAGTGCTGTAGCTCAGTAGGTAGAGCATGGCACTAGTAACGGCAGGATAGTGGATTCCATTCCTGGGACCACCCATACGTAAAATGTATGAACGCATGACTGTAAGTCGCTTCCAAATCAAATTGTATCAGTCAAATGCGGTCAAATTTAACAGTGAAATGTTTACACACGAGCCCCTAACCAACAATACAGTTTAAAGATAAATATATAAATAAGAAATTAAAGTAACAAGTAATTAAAGACTGCAGTAAAATGTCTGGGAGTCTTATGGCTTGGGAGAAGAAGCTGTTTAGAAGGCTCTTGGACCTAGACTTGGCACTCCGGTACCGCTTGCCGTGCGGTAGCAGAGAGAACAGTCTATGACTAGGGTGGATGGAGTCTTTCACAATGTTTAGGGCATTCCTATGGTATAGAGTTTGTGGATGGCAGGAAGCTTAGCCCCAAGTGAGGTACTGGGCTGTACGCACTACCCTCTGTAATGCCTTGCGGTTGGAGGCCAAGCAGTTGCCATACCAGGCAATGATGCAACAAGTCAGGATTTTGTCGATGGTGCAGCTGTAGAACCTTTTGAGGATCTGAGGACCCATGCCAAATCTTTTCAGTCTCCTGAGGGGGAATAGGTTTTGTCGTGCCCTCTTCACAGCTGTCTTGGTGTGCTTGGACCATATTAGTTTGTTGGTGATGTAGACAAAATTGTCTGCTAAATGGCATATATTATTGTATATTACAACTGCTTGGTTACCAGCCTGTTTATGCTTTATCCAACTCCTTTGAGTCTGATCAGAAACCAGGCCCCCAGAAAACCATAGACTAGACCCGGGGTACCCAACTCCAACCCCACGAGGTCCGGAGTCTGCTGCTTCTGTTCTACCCGATCATTAATTACACACACATGATGTCCCAGTTCTAAATCAGTCCCTGATTAGAGGGGAACAAGTAATAAAATGCAGTGGTCCTGGCTTTGAGGTCCAGAGTTGAGTTTGAGGGGACTAGAGAATTCTAAAGCCACTCACCTCTTCATGACCTCTGCAGTGAAGGCTGTGATCAGGGCCAGGCATGGGCTTTTTAAAAACAGGTCTCCCCCTGTCTGTTTGCCCACAGAGCAGATCTGACTACAAACTATTTTGAAACTACAAAAAATATTTTGTATGAGGATGTAATATTGTATAGTGCTGGTCTGTAACCTACCTGAGGTCAGTGATCTCTGTTCTATTGTCCTGGTTGTCTGTAACCTACCTGAGGTCAGTGATCTCTGTTCTATTGTCCTGGTTGTATGTAACCTACCTGAGGTCAGTGATCTCTGTTCTATTGTCCTGGTTGTATATAACCTACCTGAGGTCAGTGATCTCTGTTCTATTGTCCTGGTTGTATGTAACCTACCTGAGGTCAGTGATCTCTGTTCTATTGTCCTGGTTGTATGTAACCTACCTGAGGTCAGTGATCTCTGTTCGATTGTCCTGGTTGTATGTAACCTACCTGAGGTCAGTGATCTCTGTTCTATTGTCCTGGTTGTCGGTAACCTACCTGAGGTCAGTGATCTCTGTTCTATTGTCCTGGTTGTCTGTAACCTACCTGAGGTCAGTGATCTCTGTTCTATTGTCCTGGTTGTATGTAACCTACCTGAGGTCAGTGATCTCTGTTCTATTGTCCTGGTTGTATGTAACCTACCTGAGGTCAGTGATCTCTGTTCTATTATCCTGGTTGTCTGTAACCTACCTGAGGTCAGTGATCTCTGTTCTATTGTCCTGGTTGTATGTAACCTACCTGAGGTCAGTGATCTCTGTTCTATTGTCCTGGTTGTATGTAACCTACCTGAGGTCAGTGATCTCTGTTCTATTGTCCTGGTTGTATGTAACCTACCTGAGGTCAGTGATCTCTGTTCTATTGTCCTGGTTGTATGTAACCTACCTGAGGTCAGTGATCTCTGTTCTATTGTCCTGGTTGTATATAACCTACCTGAGGTCAGTGATCTCTGTTCTATTGTCCTGGTTGTATGTAACCTACCTGAGGTCAGTGATCTCTGTTCTATTGTCCTGGTTGTATGTAACCTACCTGAGGTCAGTGATCTCTGTTCTATTGTCCTGGTTGTATGTAACCTACCTGAGGTCAGTGATCTCTGTTCTATTGTCCTGGTTGTATGTAACCTACCTGAGGTCAGTGATCTCTGTTCTATTGTCCTGGTTGTATATAACCTACCTGAGGTCAGTGATCTCTGTTCTATTGTCCTGGTTGTATGTAACCTACCTGAGGTCAGTGATCTCTGTTCTATTGTCCTGGTTGTATGTAACCTACCTGAGGTCAGTGATCTCTGTTCTATTGTCCTGGTTGTATGTAACCTACCTGAGGTCAGTGATCTCTGTGCACTCAGCATAGGGTCCCAGGCCAGGCTTAAGGGAACACTGTATGAACCCTCCGAGGTCTTTCTGTACATACATATCCTCCTCATAGCAGTCACAGTGACGCCTGATCACCCCTTCTGCTCCGTCACACACACACACACACTCTCACACCGGGCCTCCATACCCAAAACACAAACGTCATTCTTGGTGTTAGACCTAAATGAAACACAGAATATTTATGTTACAGCACACTTTTTATTAGAACTACATGGCATACAGTAATTTCATAATCCTCATAACAAACACCTAATTAACAATCAATAAATTCCAAGTACATACCTGCTGATAGGAAACCAAAATGGACTATACAAGTGAAGAACAGGACAGTCAAAGTGAAGTAGGACAGTCAAAGTGAAGTAGGACAGTCAAAGTGAAGTAGGACAGCTCACCTCAGTGTTCCGTCTTTAAAAACTGTCTTCCTGCCAGACCTCTGTGCTTCTATGGAGGGAGAAGTCTGTACTTCTGTCGACACCTAGACCGCTACAGTCTCGTGCAGAATACTAGAGAACAACCTTTAAATATGTCTTGAGAAAAGGGACGTGAAAACAATGTCTTTACTGCAAAAGTTGTTGTGTAGGTTTAAAATAGTCAGATAGAGGTTCTCTGTGGCTGTGAAGTGCTGAAGGTTAATTACCAGACCTGTAACGGACAGAACAGCAATACTTTTCATTCTCACCTCTCACCACTTATCAGTCGGCATAAAGCTGACATTTTGGACACAACAACATGACAACTGTTCTTCAGAAGGTCAAAGATTCATTTATTAGGTTGCTTTTATCACAATCGTACCATGTTACATTTGCACATTTAAATCACACAAAGTGGAGTTTTCAACAATGCCTCTGTAGGCCCACGTGGTTCAACTTGAATGTCTGTTCAATCAATGTTTTAATGAGTGGATCTTGGCCTTTCAATCATCAGACTTAGACAGTTACCATCATGTAAACATAGAGCATCAGTCAGACTTTATTTTACAGCTCTGCTTCATCTGGTATCTACCTGGTATTTACTATGAAACTATGGTAACAGTCATACCTTTTGGCACTTATCTCAAAGAATTCAATAGAATTAGAAACTATTACAATGAATATTTAAAAAATTATAATAGAAAAGTTGTTATTAGGTGGTTATTGTGATGTAATGATCATTCTACTATTTAAGTAAATACAGGACTGTAAATTAGTTGAACAACAACATCCAACTGTTTTCTTTCCTGAAGACAATCCTTATCTTAAGTGCCATGAGCATTTTGCTTCCTAATAACTGTTGCAACATAAACGTCTTTACTTTTGGTTTAGTGTTTTCAATACATTCCCTCTTTATCCAAAGGGATGGATGCCTGGTCATCATATTACATGGTCTCCAAAGCAAGTTAATGTGCCTTCTGACATTTATAAAATCCTCTATTTAATTTGAAATAGAATATATCATTCAAATAGTTTGTAAGTGTGTGGTGTTTTAGTGCACTATTTACAACCTGTTGAACATTGCCATGAAAATAAAGACCTGCATCACCATCACGTTACATTCACTCCTCCTCAGTACTTCAGTCACTTTGTAAATCTATCCTTTAATGACTTTTAAAGACCACGTCTCACAAACAAAAATAGAGTTATTAATAAATAAGTTAACAGAAATGATTGACATGAATGAAAGCTACCAACGCTACATGCCGCCAGTGAAAGGGTTAACTTGGCAGTGCACAATGCATAGTGTAATCTACAGCGGAAACACACTCCTATTTATGAAACAGTGTTACACCACTTTTCTAGGCTAGAGATCCTGGGTGGTTTGGTTTCCTATGTGCTTGGGGACAGTAAGAGGTTAGGCGAGGGGTTGATTTGGGATTGGCCATTGAGAGACAAGTTCTAGTCCCCTCCGACTAGCTATGTTAAGACTGCTGGACGGACCTCTGTTTCCTCAGTGCCACTGGCCTGCTAGTCTCTCTCTCTACTCCCATCAACAACTTCACAGATCCCTCTGAAATGAATGCCTGAGGTGTGTGTGTTTGTGTGTAATACATTATTCATTCAGACTTTTAAACTGTTGACATGGAAAATAGCATAAGCTTAAAGACATTAATAGATGTGTGTGTGTGTGTGTGTGTGTGTGTGTGTTTGGACGTGTGGGGACCAGAAGTCCCCACAAGAATAGTAAACAAACAAATTTGACCAACTGGGAACATTTTGTTAGTCCCCAAGGTCAAATGCTATTTCTAGGGGGTTTAGGGTTAAGGTTAGAATTGGTGTTATGGTTAGAATTAAGTTCAGGGTTAGGAGCTAGGTTTAGTTTTGGGGTAAGGAGCTAGGTTTAGTTTTGGGGTTAGGAGCTAGGTTTAGTTTTGGGGTTAGGAGCTAGGTTTAGTTTTGGGGTTAGGAGCTAGGTTTAGTTTTGGGGTTAGGAGCTAGGTTTAGTTTTGGGGTTAGGAGCTAGGTTTAGTTTTGGGGTTAGGAGCTAGGTTTAAGGATTAATGTTAGGGTACAGAATTTTGAATGGGTTAGTTATACAAGGTTAGATATACAAGACTGTGTGTGTGTATATATATATATATCCGTTCAAAGGTTAGCGGTCACTTAGAAATGTCCTTGTTTTTGAAAGAAAAGCTAATTTTTTGTCCATTAAAATATCAAATTGATTATAAATACAGTGCAGACATTGTTAATGTTGTAAATGAATACTCTAGATGGAAGCGTACAGAGGCCCATTATCAGCAACCATCACTCCTGTGTTAGCTAATTCAATTTTAAAAGGCTAATTAATCATTAGAAAACCCTTTTGCAATTATGTTAGCACAGTTGAAAACTGTTGTACTGATTAAAGAAGCAATAAAACTGGCCTTCTTTAGACTAGTTGAGTATCTGGAGCATCAGCATTTGTGGGTTCGATTACAGGCTCAAAATGGTCAGAAACAAAGTGCTTTCTTCTGATCTCGTACCACGCTGTGTACTACTCCCTTCAAAGAACAGCGCAAACTGGCTCTAACTAGAAATAGAAAGAGGAGTGGGAGGCCCCGGTGCACAACTGAGCAAGAGGACAAGTACATTAGTGTGTCTAGTTTGAGAAACAGACAATTGCCTCACAAGTCCTCAACTGGCAGCTTCATTAAATAGAACCTGCAAAACACCAGTCTCAACTTCAACAGTGAAGAGGCGACTGCGGGATGGTGGCCTTCTAGACAGAATTCCTCTGTCCAGGGTCTGTGTTCTTTTGCACATCTTAATCTTTTCTTTTTATTGGCCAGTCTGAGATATGGCTTTTTCTTTGCAACTCTGCCTAGAAGGCCAGCATCCTGGAGTCGCCTCTTCACTGTTGACGTTGAGACTGGTGTTTTGCGGGTACTATTTAATGAAGCTGCCAGTTGAGGACTTGTGAGGCAATTGTTTCTCAAACTAGACACTAATGTTTTCTAATGATCAATTAGCCTTTTAAAATGATAAACTTGTAATAGCTAACACAACATGCCATTGGAACACAGGAGTGATGGTTGCTGATAACTGGCCTCTGTACGCCTATGTAGATATTCCACAAAAAATCTGCCGTTTCCAGCTACAATAGTCATTTACAACACTAACAATGTCTACATTGTATTTCTGATCAATCTGATCAAAAACAAGGACATTTATAAATGACCCCAAACTTTTGAACCGTGGTAGTGTGTATATATATATATATATATGTGTGTGTGTATGTGTGTGTTGCTCCTCCTAAATTCTACCTTGCAGCACATCCATCTATTTTCCTCCACCTTTATCTTTCCGCTCCTCCTGACATGCGTTGACTCCCTTTCTCACTCCATCACACCTCTCCCACTATCCTTCTTCCACTTCTCCCTCTCTCCTCCCCCTGGAACTGAAAACCTGTTCATTGCCTCTTCCTCAAAGTCATCCATCTCCTCCTCTACCTCCTCATCCTCCACCATATCCTCTAAGATGTCATCAACATCCTCCACAAAGTCCTTGAAGCTCATCTGGTCGTGAACAAACACTCCGTCACTGAAGAACTCCTTGGTTAGCTTACTGAGCTCCTCCCTCTTGGAGGCCTCCACCCCCACCCTCTCTGCCTTGACCAGGTAACCCAGGAGCAGGGCCTCAAACTCCGGCATGGTGACAGGGAGCAGCCCCTCTGACTGGGCGCAGGCCTCCACTGAACTGCAGTGGGTTTGAGGGTTGGGTTTGTGCTGCAGTCGTTCTCTCTGGTGGCTCCAGTAGTCAGGTTGCTCAAGGGGGGGTCTTCGGTGGGTTTGGGGAGGGCCCTTTTCTCTCATTCTCATCTCTTTCTCTTTCTGCCCTTCCTTAGAGTAGTGGTGGTGGTGGTGGTCCTTCTCGTACTTGTCATTCCCTCGGTCCTTTTTCCAGTTCCCACCGTTTCTCTCCTCCTTCAATCCTTCCATCTTTCTATTTCCATCAGACCACTCATTTTCTCTCCTGTTGTCCTTACTCTTCCACTCTTTACTGACGTCTTTCTTTGTCCAATCTTTCTCTCCCTTCCACTCCCTTCTCTCTCCTCTCTCCTTCCATCCTTTGCCAAGGTCCTTATAGTCATCCTTGTCTTTCTTCCACTCATCCCTGCCCTTAATATAACCTCCTTTTCTTAGATGTTTCTCCTCTTTTCCATTCTTCTCTCCCTTCCACTCATCCCTGCCCTCATTCCAACCTCCTTTTCTTAGATGTTTCTCCTCTTTTCCATTCTTCTCTCCCTTCCACTCATCCCTGCCCTTAATATAACCTCCTTTTCTTAGATGTTTCTCCTCTTTTCCATTCTTCTCTCCCTTCCACTCATCCCTGCCCTCATTCCAACCTCCTTTTCTTAGATGTTTCTCCTCTTTTCCATTCTTCTCTCCCTTCCACTCATCCCTGCCCTCATTCCAACCTCCTTTTCTTAGATGTTTCTCCTCTTTTCCATTCTTCTCTCCCTTCCACTCATCCCTGCCCTTAATATAACCTCCTTTTCTTAGATGTTTCTCCTCTTTTCCATTCTTCTCTCCCTTCCACTCCTTGCTATCACTCCATCTTTCAGGGTTTTCCTTTTTCCAATCTTTCTCCACCTTCCAGTCTTTTTTCTCCCTCTTCTCCTTCCATTCCATCTTGTTTCCTCTGTCCTTCCATGGTTTGCCCTCATCCCCTCTGCTAGATTTATCTTTCTTCCATTCTCCCTTCTTGTCTTCTTTCTTCTTCCACTCTTTCTCCTCTTTTCCTTCTTTCTCCTGGTCATATTTTCCACTTCTCCACTCTTTTTCAACCTTATAATCCTTCTTCCCTCCCTTATTCCAATCAGTCTTCCCTCCCTTATTCCAATCAGTCTTCCCTCCCTTATTCCAATCCGTCTTCCCTCCCTTATTCCAATCCGTCTTCTCTTCCTTCAACTCTGTTTTCTCTCCCTTCCCTGGTTTCTTGACCTTCCTCTCTATTGTTCCGGCTGTGTTCTGGCTGTCATCCCCAGCTTGGCCAGAGGGGGGCGGGACAGAGGCAGAGACTGGAGGTGATGCTGCTTCTTTGGCTAAGGAAAGAATTGAAGAGAATTAGACATTTTTGTGTTTGTGTGCATGTACATGTTGTGTGTGTGTGTGTGTGTGTGCTAGTTCAGTCACTGTGGCTATTAGTGTCACTAGCTAGTGCTTTCCCCTTGTCCTCTTCCTCCCTCCTTCACATTCCCTACTCCCCTCCCTCTCTCCTACACATTCCATACTCCCCTCCCTCTCTCCTACACATTCCCTACTCCCCTCCCTCTCTCCTACACATTCCCTACTCCCCTCCCTCTCTCCTGCACATTCCCTACTCCCCTCCCTCTCTCCTACACATTCCCTACTCCCCTCCCTCTCTCCTACACATTCCATACTCCCCTCCCTCTCTCCTACACATTCTCTACTCCCCTCCCTCTCTCCTACACATTCCCTACTCCCCTCCCTCTCTCCTACATATTCCCTACTCCCCTCCCTCTCTCCTACACATTCCATACTTCCCTCCCTCTCTCCTACACATTCCATACTCCCCTCCCTCTCTCCTACACATTCCATACTCCCCTCCCCTCTCTCCTACACATTCCATACTCCCCTCCCTCTCTCCTTCACATTCCCTACTCCCCTCCCTCTCTCCTTCACATTCCCTACTCCCCTCCCTCTCTCCTACACATTCCATACTCCCCTCCCTCTCTCCTACACATGCAATACTCCCCTCCCTCTCTCCTACACATTCCATACTCCCCTCCCTCTCTCCTACACATTCCCTACTCCCTCCCTCTCTCCTACACATTCCCTACTCCCCTCCCTCTCTCCTTCACATTCCATACTCCCCTCCCTCTCTCCTACACATTCCCTACTCCCCTCCCTCTCTCCTTCACATTCCATACTCCCCTCCCTCTCTCCTACACATTCCCTACTCCCCTCCCTCTCTCCTACACATTCCCTACTCCCCTCCCTCTCTCCTATACATTCCCTACTCCCCTCCCTCTCTCCTACACATTCCCTACTCCCCTCCCTCTCTCCTACACATTCCCTACTCCCCTCCCTCTCTCCTACACAGACCTGTGGGTTCAAATACTACTGGAAATCTTCCAATTACTTTTAGGGATTGCTTTAGCATGCCTGGTGTACCAGGTAGGTGGGGCTCGCTTGCAGTTAAGACAATTGTATTGTGCCAGGCATTCTCAATCAAGCCCAGCTGAAGTACAGTATTGTAAATTATTTTAAATAGTATTTGAAGCCAGGTCTACTCCTAAGTACCTGTGATGTGTTTTAGTTCAGTCACTGTGGCTCTGAGTGTCTCTAGATCCTTCTGTAAGACAGGAACAGACTCCAGCTCTCTCTTCATCCTCTCGTTCTCCTTCTGAAGGACAGGGAGCGACGTCATCTCTTTCTTCAGCCTACCGTGCTCCTTCTCCACCTCCTCCCTCTTCTTTCTCTCCTTCCCTCCATCCTCCGCCTCCTTCTGGGCTACTTTTAGCTCCTCTTTCTGTGCCTGATAAAACATTTTTTAAAAGAGGATCCTTTGAGAATATAGGCAGCACACACACACAGTTGAACATTAAGTCAGAAAGAGAGGGAGGGGGGGAGAGGAAGAGAGAGAGAGACACAGCGAGGGGCCTACCAGGAGTTGGGCTTGCAGTACAGCTATCCGTGGGTCTTCTTTAGCCAGTTTATTCAGTTGGTCTGTACTGTCAACTTCTACAGGTGGTGGAAGAGGAACCTCAGGATTCAGCCATTCCTTTGATAACACACACACAGACAAACATTACACACACACACACACACACAGACAAACATTACACACACACACACACACACACACACACACACACACACTACCATTTGAATGTTGAAGTTAGAGGGGATAAGATAGAGATTACACACACACACTACCATTTGAATGTTGAAGTTAGAGGGGATAAGATAGAGATTACACACACACACACACACACACACACACACACACACACACACACACACACACACACACTACCACTTGAATTACACACACACACACTACCATTTGAATGTTAGTTAGGGGATAAGATAGAGATTACACACACACACACACACTACCATTTGAATGTTGAAGTTAGAGGGGATAAGATAGAGATTACACACACACACACACACACACTACCACTTGAATGTTGAAGTTAGAGGGGATAAGATAGAGATTACACACACACACACACACACACTACCATTTGAATGTTGAAGTTAGAGGGGATAAGATAGAGATTACACACACACACACACACACACACACACACACACTACCACTTGAATGTTGAAGTTAGAGGGGATAAGATAGAGATTACACACACACACACTACCACTTGAATGTTGAAGTTAGAGGGGATAAGATAGAGATTACACACACACACACACACACACACACTACCACTTGAATGTTGAAGTTAGAGGGGATAAGATAGAGATTACACACACACACACACACACACACTACCACCTGAATGTTGAAGTTAGAGGGGATAAGATAGAGATCACACACACACACACTACCATTTGAATGTTGAAGTTAGAGGGGATAAGATAGAGATCACACACACACACACACACACACACACACACTACCACTTGAATGTTGAAGTTAGAGGGGATAAGATAGAGATCACACACACACACACACATACACTACCATTTGAATGTTGAAGTTAGAGGGGATAAGATAGAGATTACACACACACACACACACACACACACACACACACACACACACACACTACCAGTTGAATGTTGAAGTTAGAGGGGATAAGATAGAGATTACACACACACACACACACACTACCAGTTGAATGTTGAAGTTAGAGGGGATAAGATAGAGAGAAAGAGGCTGACCTGTTTTCCCACCACCTCTGTTTCTCTCAGCTCCCTGGCATCATAGTCCCCCTCTGGAAGGACAACAGCTGTTATAACACATCACAACACTGACACAGAATGTTACAATGCATTATATCACACGTATAACAAGTATAATGCATCATAAAGACAATGGAGACAACCACAGACATATCACATAATACATGGGGGACAATACACATCACTCAAACACTAGGATGCACTATCACCATGACAACAACACACAAGGATGGAATGCAACACAGTGCATGTCAGGAGCTTCCTCATCAAAGCATTGAGAAACAACATGATGCATCAAAACACACTCAAATGGTGTCATGAGGATGGGCAGGCAACATTCACCTGCACAAAGCCCCCTCAGCACACACACACACACACACACACACACACACACACGTTATCATTATCAACGTGCACTTGTCATTTGTAATTGGCTAAGTAACCCTTCAGTTACACAGGGGGGAAAAAACTAAATCATTAAGCGAATATCAATTTCTAACATTCATTGAATAGTAATATTATATACAGTGTAGATCTAGAGAGAGCAGTGCATCTTGGGAAAGCATTGAGAGCACCGTCAACCAAGCATGTGAGTGTTAATCGCATAACACTCCTCTTTTCATCTGGTACACACACACACACACACCCTACCATCATCCAGGTCCATGAAGACACCTGTAGACATAATACAGTCTTAGATACACCTTTATCTGCGACCATGACTTCAACCAACACACTACTGACTAGCTGTGATGTGGGGGACAAATCCCTTTAGTCTAATCATTCATAATTATGTGAAGCACATCGTGTTACCGTCAAAGAGAAGAGACAGGCACAGGTGACATACAGGTATGTGTAGGTTGTACACAGGTCACTTAAAGGTAACAATATTGTATGTTACCATAGTAACAGAAACTGCAGACACACACCTGAGAAGATAATGGTTCCGAGGCTCAGCAGTATGACAGCTCCCAGGATGCACTTGTTGAGAGAGAAACCAGTCTCCTCTTGCTCCCTCTGCTGCGGAATCCGGAACTCATCCTCCTCTTCCTCCTCCCTTCCGATCCGCTCCAGAGCCGCCAGGAGAGACCCCCTCCTCCTCCTCACCCCTGACACCTCTTCCTCTTCCACCACCACCTCCGCTTCCAGATGGGAGTCTGGCCCAGGGAGAAAGAGAGGAGTTATAGCCACTGAACATTAGCGTTAAAGGGACAGTTCACACAAACTACATTTTAAGGAGAAGTGACAGTGAAGCTAATGTTGTTACAGTGCTCCAGACAGATGCCTTCTGTCTCACCTGTCTTGGCCCTGACCTTAGACAGATCAGACTCCTCCTCTTCCTGCCCAAGGCCTTCCTCATAATGATGATGCACATCCTGTATATACCCCTCCGCTTCCTGTACAAGCCCCACCTGCTCAGTGTTGAGCAGCAAGGCAGGGGGCTCTTCAAGGTCGGGGGAGGAGCTAATGTGGGTGTAGGAGTCAGAGAACGAATCAGGGTCAGAGATGGGAGGGGCTGGTTTCCCAGGGAGGCTTCTGGATTGGCTGTGTGTATTTGGGTCAAGCCCTGTGGGGGCGAGGACTTCTAACAGAGAGCTCAGAGGAGCAACACTAGCAGAGGTGGAGTCAAGGGCAGGGGTGGAGTCAGGGGCAGGGTCAAAAGGAAGGTCATGGGTGGGACTCTCTACAACAGGGTTGTAATCCTTGTCTCTCTCTGGTTGTGTTTCCTGGGTCTCCTAGGGATGGATGTGAAACAACTGTTAGTGTCCAAGACCAGTCAGTGTTTCCTCTAGCTAGATATGATCCTAGGTGGGGTGTCAATAGAGATGGATCTCTAACCTGCTGTAGCTTCACAGAGTGAGACTCTTCAGCAGACACGGCATCCTCCCCAGGCCTACTCTCTGATAGACAGACAGACATGTTAGAGGTTAAGTAGTATAACAGTATTAGTGCCTGTAGGTTATACTATTGCAGTTGCTACCCATCATTCATGGCAGGGCAGAGCCCCACCTCTTTTGTGTGTTATTTGGCATTAATACGTTTCATATATCAGTTTGCAAACAATGAGTTAATAACACTGCATACAAACATGGTCTCTTTTTAGATTTCCTGAGTAACGCAGCTCCAAAATGCAGGTGTTTTTGCCAGGCTCAGCGCTTTCTGTGGTGGTGGGGCAGCCAGCGGAAAATACAGAGCGAAGGGGTTGGAAATGTTCTCTAGTTGGGTCGTGATTGGGTCAGTGTTCTGTCACTCATGGGGACACTACGTCAACGCAAAATCTACAGGGAGATTCTGCAGCAATGAAGGTCCACAAGAACACAGTGGCCTCCATCATTCTTAAATGGAAGAAGTTTGGAAACACCAAGACTATTCCTAGAACTGGCGGCCTTTTACTGAGCAATCGGGGAGAAAGGACTGGTCAGGGAGGTGACCAAGAACCCTATGGTCACGTTGACAGCGCTCCATAGTTCCTCTGTGGAGATGGGAGATCCTTCCAGAAGGACAACCATCTCTGCAGCACTCCACCAATCAGGCCTTTATAGTAGATTGGCCAGACGGAAGCCACTGCTCAGTTAAAGGCACATGACAGCCAGCTTGGAGTTTGCCAAAAGGCACCTGAAGGACTCCGACCATGAGAAACAAGGTTCTCTGGTCTGATGAAACCAAGATTGAACTCTTTGGCCTGAATACCAAGTGTCACGTCTGGAGGAAACCTTGCATCATCCCTACGGTGAAGCATGGTGGTGGCAGCATCATGCTGTGGTGATGTTTTTCAGCGGCAGGGACTGGGAAACTAGTCAGGATCGAGGGAAAGATGAACGGGGCAAAGTACAGAGAGAACCTTGATGACAACCTGCTGTAGACCTGCTCATCTTCCAACAGGACAACGACCCTAAGCACACAGCCCAGACAACGCAGGAGTGGCTTTGAGACAAGTCTCTGAATGTCCTTGAGTGGCCCAGCCAGAGCCTGGTCTCTGGAGAGACCTTAAAATAGTTGAGCAGCGACACTCCCCATCCAACCTGACAGAGCTTGAGAGGATCTGCAGAGAAGAATGGGAGAAACTCCCCAAATTAGCGTCATACCCAAGAAGACTCGAGGCTGTAATCACTGCCAAATGTGCTTCAACAAAGTACTGAGTAAAGGATCTGAATACTTATGTAAATGTAATACATACATTTGCTAAAATAAAAAAATAAAAGTTTTTGCTTTGTCATGATGGGGTATTGTGTGTAGATTGGGGGACAATTGGCCCTGCGTTGTCCGGGTTTGGCCGGGGTAGGCCATCATTGTAAATAAGAATTTGTTCTTAACTGATTTGCCTAGTTAAATAAAGGTTCAATAAAAAATATGTAAAACAATTTTTTAAATCAATTTTAAAATAAGGCTGTAATGTAACAAAATGTGGAAAAAGTCAATGGGTCTGAATACTTTCCGAATGCCCTGTCTACCGTAGCTTTGATTGGACTGATCATGTCAACATGATACTTTCAAAATCTTATCTAACAAACAGTCATCATGAGTCAGGTCGACAATGTACTGGCAAATCATTTTCAATTATTGTCATACGAAGAGAAATTATACAAAATGTATCATTGCTCATCGGTCAAACATTACACAACAAGTTGAAAATCGCAAATTCAACAATGAGTGGTTTGGAAGGAATCAGTGGCTAACTGCAAGCATTGCAAAGCAATAACTAGCCTGTTATTCAGTGGAAAGGGTGTGTGGTCCAAGTCTGGGTTTAAGGGTCTCTTTTCCAAGCTTCAAAGGATAAACTCACTCAAGTCAGATTTCCAAGTTCCCGAAAACTGCCACGTTGTTTTGAACACAGCAGATTTCAGAACTGGGAAATCTCAGACTTGAGTGAGTTCAAGACAAATGGGAACTCTGGAAGAAATAAAAAAGATCAGACTGGGAAAATATGTTTTGAATGGTCATCCAACTCTGAATTCTAATTCGGGAACTCAAGCCTCTTTCTAGAGCTCCGTCCTGAAGATCATGACCTTGTCCCGTCCCGTCCCTTCCCTTCCCCCTTCAGAGTTCCCAGTTGTCTTGAAAGCACCATAAATCCAGCGAATGCCAGGCTTTGATGACTAAATTTGCCCCCAAGATGGACCGCTGCACCACCTTCCTGTTCAAGTGAGCACAACAAGGTGAGTCCACACATGTCTTGTATGCTGCTGCATAAATAATGTAATATGCCAGGGAGATACAGTAAGACATTAGTAGCTCCTGTGCCTCACCCTAATAGATTTGGTAACTTTCCCCCTCATAATTTAGCCTACTGTTCTGACGTGTAGCCTATAGCCTGTTTTAGAGATGTCATTAATGTCTTAATCAAAATTACAGATTGATTCTTATCCACTCATCGTTCCCTTATTGCACAAGTTTGTACATCTTAATTGTCATTAGAAACCACATTTGTTTAAACAAGTCAGCCGTATGAGCTATGTATTTTTAAAGGCAGTAAATGAGGCTGAAAGAACTGTGTTGCTGCCAGACAAGGCTCCGCTGATAGCCAGGTGTAGCAGTGGTAAGGATTCACTCAATGGTGCTGAAAAGAATGCTTTATGGAGGCCCTAACAGATTTATGTAGGCCCTAACAGCTTTATGGAGGCCCTAACAGCTTTATGGAGGCCCTAACAGCTTTATGGAGGCCCTAACAGCTTTATGGAGGCCCTAACAGATTTATGTAGGCCCTAACAGCTTTATGGAGGCCCTAACAGATTTATGTAGGCCCTAACAGCTTTATGGAGGCCCTAACAGTTTTATGGAGGCCCTAACAGCATTATGGAGGCCCTAACAGCTTTATGTAGGCCCTAACAGCTTTATGGAGGCCCTAACAGCTTTATGGAGGCCCGAACAGCTTTATGGAGGCCCTAACAGCTTTATGGAGGCCCTAACAGCTTTATGTAGGCCCTAACAGCTTTATGGAGGCCCTAACAGCTTTATGTAGGCCCTAACAGTTTTATGTAGGCCCTAACAGCTTTATGTAGGCCCTAACAGTTTGTGGGCACCGTTTGTCACCGTTATAGTGCAATTAATGTATTGTGTAGTGTTGTGTAGTGGCTTTATTGGCATAAATCAAACATTTTCTGAGTTTTGCCCCACCAAGATGTACATGCTAAAATCACCACTGTTGCAATATGTGTTGTGTACCTGTAGGTTCTCATGTGGCAATACAATAAGCTCCGAAAGTATTGGGACAGTGAATTTTTTGTTGTCGTTTTGGTTCTGTACTCCGGCACATTGGATTTGAAATGATACGGTGACTGAGGTTAAAGTACAGACTCAACTTTAATGAGGGTATATTCATCCATACCATTGAGAAATTACAGAACTTTTTGTACATAGTCCTCACATTTTAGGGGACCAAAAGTACTGGGACAAATTAATTTATATTATGTTCGTTAAATTAGTCTAAAGTTTAGTATTTGGTACCATATTCCTAGCACACAATGATTGCAGTAAGCGTGTTACTCTACAAACTTGTTGGATGCATTTGCAGTTTGTTCTGGTTGTGTTTCATATGTTGTTGTGCCCAATGGAAATGAATGGTAAATAATGTAGTGTCATTTTGTAGTCACTTGTATTATCAATAAACACTTCTAAACACTTCTACATTAATGTGGATGCTACCATGATTATGGATAGTTCTGAATGAATCGTGAATAATGATGAGTCAGAAAGTAAGACGCACAAATATCATACCCCCAAGACATGCTAATCTCTCACCATTACAATAACAGGAGAGCAGAGCATTTTATATCATACCCCCAAGACATGCTAATCTCTCACCATTACAATAACAGGAGAGGTTAGCATTTTATATCATACCCCCAAGACATGCTAATCTCTCACCATTACAATAACAGGAGAGGTTAGCATTTTATATCATACCCCCAAGACATGCTAATCTCTCACCATTACAATAACAGGAGAGGTTAGCATTTTATATCATACCCCCAAGACATGCTAATCTCTCACCATTACAATAACAGGGGAGGTTAGCATTTTATATCACACCCCCAAGACATGCTAATCTCTCACCATTACAATAACAGGGGAGGTTAGCATTTTATATCATACCCCCAAGACATGCTAATCTCTCACCATTACAATAACAGGGGAGATTAGCATTTTATATCATACCCCCAAGACATGCTAATCTCTCACCATTACAATAACAGGGGAGATTAGCATTTTATATCATACCCCCAAGACATGCTAATCTCTCACCATTACAATAACAGGGGAGATTAGCATTTTATATCATACCCCCAAGACATGCTAATCTCTCACCATTACAATAACAGGAGAGGTTAGCATTTTCTACCAATACATGCTTATCTCCCACCATCACAAAATAAGGGGAGGTCAGTATTTTTTTTTTGTGGGGGGGGGGGGGGTATTTTGTGGGGGGGTATTTGAGCGTCTAACTTTCTCACTCATCATTATTCACAATTCATTCAGGACTATCCGTAATCTTGGCAGCTTTCACATCAATGCAGAAGTCTTTAAAAACATATATTCTTATGTACAATAAACCTGACTTAAAACGATACAATTCATTCATTTACCATTCATTTCTACTGGGCAAAAACTTATCTGAAACACAACCAAAACAAACAGCAAATGCATCCAACAAGTTTGTAGAGTCACACGCTTGCGCAGACCAGCTGGCTGGTGTGTTTATGGACATATTCAATCAATCCTTATCCCAGTCTGCTGTTCCCACATGCTTCAAGAGGGCCACCATTGTTCCTGTTCCCAAGAAAGCTAAGGTAACTGAGCTAAATGACTATCGCCCCGTAGCACTCACTTCTGTCATCATGAAGGATGACACCCCCCCTTAAAAGATTTAGATGCACTATTGTAAAGTGGCTGTTCCACTGGATGTCTTAAGGTGAACGCACCAATTTGTAAGTCGCTCTGGATAAGAGCGTCTGCTAAATGACTTAAATGTAAATGTAAAATGAAGTGCTTTGAGAGACTAGTCAAGGACCACACCACCTCCACCCTACCTGACACCCTAGACCCACTCCAATTTGCTTACCGCCCAAATAGGTCCACAGATGACGCAATCGCAATCACACTGCCCTAACCCATCTGGACAAGAGGAATACCTATGTAAGAATGCTGTTCATCGACTACAGCTCAGCATTTAACACCATAGTACCCTCCAAACTCATCATTAAGCTCGAGACCCTGGGTCTCGACCCCACCCTGTGCAACTGGGTCCTGGACTTCCTGACGGGCCGCCCCCAGGTGGTGAGGGTAGGTAACAACATCTCCACCCCTCTGATCCTCAACACTGGGACCCCACAAGGGTGCGTTCTCAGCCCTCTCCTGTACTCCCTGTTCACTCATGACTGCGTGGCCATGCACGCCTCCAACTCAATCATCAAGTTTGCAGATGACACTACAGTGGTAGGCTTGATTACCAACAACGACAACAACGACGAGACGGCCAACAGGGAGGAGAGGAGGTGAGGGCCCTCGGAGTGTGGTGTCAGGAAAATAACCTCACACTCAACAAAACAAAGGAGATGATCGTGGACTTCAGGAAACAGCAGAGGGAGCAGACCCTATTCAAATCGACGGGACAGTAGTGGAGAAAGTGGGAAGTTAAGTTCCTCAGCGTACACATCACGGACAAACTGAAATGGTCCACCCACACAGACAGTATGGTGAAGAAGGCGCAGCAGCGTCTCTTCAACCTCAGGAGGCTGAAGAAATTCGGCTTGTCACCAAAAACACACAAACTTTTACAGATGCACAATTGAGAGCATCCTGTCGGGCTGTATCACCGCCTGGTACGGCAACTGCACCGCCCACAACCGTAAGGCTCTCCAGAGGGTGGTGAGATCATCAAGGACAACAACCACCCGAGCCACTGCCTGTTCACCCCGCTATCATCCAGAAGGCGAGGTCAATACATGTGCATCAAAGCAGGGACCGAGACACTGAAAAACAGCTTCTATCTCAAGGCCATCAGACTGTTAAACAGCCACCACTAACATTGAGTGGCTGCTGCCAACATACTGACTCAACTCAAGCCACTTTAATAATGGAAAAATGGATGTAATAAATGTATCACTATCCACTTTAAACAATGCCACTTAATACAATGTTTACATACCCTACATTACTCATCTCATATGTATATACTGTACTCTATACCATCTACTGCATCTTTATGTAATAAATGTATCACTAGCCACTTTAAACAATGCCACTTAATACAATGTTTACATACCCTACATTACTCATCTCATATGTATGTATTGTACTCTATACCATCTACTGCATCTTGCCTATGCCGTTCGGCCATCACTCATTCATATATTTTTATGTACATATTCTTCATCCCTTTACACTTGTGTGTGTATAAGGTAGTTGTTGTGAAATTGTTAGGTTAGATTACTTGTTACATATTATTGCATGGTTGGAACTAGAAGCACAAGCATGTTCTACACTCGCATTAACATCTGCTAACCATGTGTACGTGACAAATACATTGTAATTTGAGAAGTGAATTTGTTCCCTATACTAGGGGTACTATGTACAACAAGTGCTGTTAATTCTACACAGTCTACCCAATATGTATGAAAATACCCTCAAATCAAAGCTTGACAGTCTGCACTTTAACCTCATTTCAAATCCAAAGTGCTGGAGTACAGAGCCAAAATATGTCCAATACTTTTGGTGCTCACTGTATGACTGGGTACACCTGTAGGTTTCTCTGCAGCAGTATAACTGGGTGTACCTGTAGGTTCTCTGCAGCAGTATGACTGGGCGTACCTGTAGGTTTCTCTGCAGCAGTATGACTGGGCGTACCTGTAGGTTTCTCTGCAGCAGTATGACTGGGCGTACCTGTAGGTTTCTCTGCAGCAGTATGACTGGGCGTACCTGTAGGTTTCTCTGCAGCAGTATGACTGGGCGTACCTGTAGGTTTCTCTGCAGCAGTATGACTGGGCGTACCTGTAGGTTTCTCTGCAGCAGTATGACTGGGCGTACCTGTAGGTTTCTCTGCAGCAGTATGACTGGGCGTACCTGTAGGTTTCTCTGCAGCAGTATGACTGGGCGTACCTGTAGGTTTCTCTGCAGCAGTATGACTGGGCGTACCTGTAGGTTTCTCTGCAGCAGTATGACTGGGCGTACCTGTAGGTTTCTCTGCAGCAGTATGACTGGGCGTACCTGTAGGTTTCTCTGCAGCAGTATGACTGGGCGTACCTGTAGGTTTCTCTGCAGCAGTATGACTGGGCGTACCTGTAGGTTTCTCTGCAGCAGTATGACTGGGCGTACCTGTAGGTTTCTCTGCAGCAGTATGACTGGGCGTACCTGTAGGTTTCTCTGCAGCAGTATGACTGGGCGTACCTGTAGGTTTCTCTGCAGCAGTATGACTGGGCGTACCTGTAGGTTTCTCTGCAGCAGTATGACTGGGCGTACCTGTAGGTTTCTCTGCAGCAGTATGACTGGGCGTACCTGTAGGTTTCTCTGCAGCTGTATGACTGGGCGTACCTGTAGGTTTCTCTGCAGCAGTATGACTGGGCGTACCTGTAGGTTTCTCTGCAGCAGTATGACTGGGCGTACCTGTAGGTTTCTCTGCAGCAGTATGACTGGGCGTACCTGTAGGTTTCTCTGCAGCAGTATGACTGGGTGTACCTGTAGGTTTCTCTGCAGCAGTATGACTGGGTGTACCTGTAGGTTTCTCTGCAGCAGTATGACTGGGTGTACCTGTAGGTTTCTCTGCAGCAGTATGACTGGGTGTACCTGTAGGTTTCTCTGCAGCAGTATGACTGGGTGTACCTGCAGGTTTCTCTGCGGCAGTATGACTGGGTGTACCTGCAGGTTTCTCTGCGGCAGTATGACTGGGTGTACCTGCAGGTTTCTCTGCAGCAGTATGACTGGGTGTACCTGTAGGTTTCTCTGCAGCAGTATGACTGGGTGTACCTGTAGGTTTCTCTGCAGCAGTATGACTGGGTGTACCTGCAGGTTTCTCTGCGGCAGTATGACTGGGTGTACCTGTACGTTTCTCTGCAGCAGTATGACTGGGTGTACCTGTAGGTTTCTCTGCAGCAGTATGACTGGGCGTACCTGTAGGTTTCTCTGCAGCAGTATGACTGGGCGTACCTGTAGGTTTCTCTGCAGCAGTATGACTGGGCGTACCTGTAGGTTTCTCTGCAGCAGTATGACTGGGCGTACCTGTAGGTTTCTCTGCAGCAGTATGACTGGGCGTACCTGTAGGTTTCTCTGCAGCAGTATGACTGGGCGTACCTGTAGGTTTCTCTGCAGCAGTATGACTGGGCGTACCTGTAGGTTTCTCTGCAGCAGTATGACTGGGCGTACCTGTAGGTTTCTCTGCAGCAGTATGACTGGGCGTACCTGTAGGTTTCTCTGCAGCAGTATGACTGGGCGTACCTGTAGGTTTCTCTGCAGCAGTATGACTGGGTGTACCTGTAGGTTTCTCTGCAGCAGTATGACTGGGTGTACCTGTAGGTTTCCCCGCAGCAGTATGACTGGGTGTACCTGTAGGTTTCTCTGCAGCAGTATGACTGGGTGTACCTGTAGGTTTCTCTGCGGCAGTATGACTGGGTGTACCTGTAGGTTTCTCCGCAGCAGTATGACTGGGTGTATCTTCATGGTGTTCTGTTCCCTCCGCTACAGGCCTCAGTGTCTCAGCAACAGTCTCCTGAGACACACACATTATTTAATTGACCCATATGGTGACACATTAATCCCATTTGAAAAACAAATGTTCAAAACTCAAACTTTTGTAAACTCTGCAGTTCGCACACACACACACACACACACACACACACACACACACACACACACACTAAAGTGTAAAGAGAGCGTACCTCAGCTGTGAGGACAGTCCAGCTACTGCTGTTGGCAGCACCACTGCTGTCAGACATTGCCCCCTCGTGGCTCTGACCAGCACCTGCAAGTCAGACACAGTACTTCAGCACAGGCTATAGACAGGCCTACAGTAGGCCAGCAATATTGAAATCCTGGCCTCAAGGTCCACAGTTGAATGGTTTTCATTCTTTCCTTCAACTGATTTAAACCTGGGAAACCAAGTGTGTGCCTGTCATGGGCGATTACATTACATTGATAGAGTAAGGGCCAGAGTAAGGGCCAGAGTATGGGCCAGAGTAAGGGCCAGAGTAAGGGCCAGAGTAAGGGCCAGAGGGAGAGGAGAAAGGCAGCAGTACTGCAGAGAGGCCCCCAGGGCCTGAATAGTGTTGCTATAGACTTTATGTACAGATACTAAAAAGACACCAGGAAATGAGCTCCAAGAGATTTGAATTCAATAAGTCTGTTGTAAGGATTCCCATGTATAACAGAGAGACACGTGGTTGTACACAAAGCTAAGCAAGGTTTGAAATTATTATTTTAGTCAAACATAGTGGCAAGAAAAAGTATGTGAACCCGTTGGAATTACCTGGATTTCTGCATAAATTAGTCATAACATTTGATCTGATCTTCATCTAAGTCACAACAATAGACAAACAGTGTGCTTAAACTAATAACACAAATTATTGTATTGTTCTTGTCTATATTGAATACATAATTTAAACATTCACAGTGTAGGTTTGAAAAGTATGTGAACCCCTAGGCTAATGACTTCTCCAAAAGCTAATTGGAGTCAGGAGTCACCTAACCTGGAGTCCAATCAATGAAAAGAGATTGGAGATGTTGGTTAGAGCTGCCCTGCCCTATATAAAAAAAAACTCACAAAATGTGAGTTTGCTATTCACAAGAAGCATTGCCCGAAGTGAACCATGCCTTGAAGAAATGAGATCTCAGAAGACCCAAGATTAAGAATTGTTGACTTGCATAAATCTGGAAAGGGTTACAACATTATCTCTAAAAGCTTTGATGTAAATGGAGGAAGTTCAGCAAAGATGACTGCAAGAGCACAGCGCAGAATGCTCAATGGGGGTTAAGAAGAAACCTAGAGTGTCAGCTAAAGACTTACAGAAATCTCTGGAACATGCTAACATCTCTGTTGACGAATCTACGATACATAAAACAAGAATGGTGTTCATGGGAGAACACCACGAAAGACGCCACTGCTGCCCAAAAAAAGAATTGCTGCACATGGGAAGTTGGCAAAAGGGCAGCTGGATGTTCCACAGAGCTACTGGCAAAATATTCTGTGGACAGATGAAACTACAGTTCAGTTGTTTGGAAGGAAGGAACACACAACACTGTGTGGAGAACAAAGGCACAGCACACCAACATCAAAACATCATCCCAACTATAAAGCATGGTTTTGTAAAGAGGGATGGTCCAACATTTCTCCTGACCAGTGCAGGAGTGCAGGTCTGATCTGCAACTACAGAAAATGTTTGGTTGAGGTTATTGCTGCTAAAGGAGGATCATCAACCAGTTATTAAATCCAAGGGTTCACATACTTTTCCCACCCTGCACTGTGAATGTTTACACGGTGTGTTCAATAAAGACATGAAAACGTATCATTGTTTGTGTGTTATTAGTTTAAGAAGACTTTCTTTGTCTATTGTTGTGACTTAGATCACATTTTATGACCAACTTATGCAGGAATCCAGGTAATTCCAAAGGGATCAGATACAGTGGCAAGATAAAGTATCTGTTTGGGCTTCTTGTTCCGCCCCCCTGACCATCCGCTCAGAGTCAGTATGATACAGTACAGTTCACTGTTCCACTTCTCATTCTGAAGGCCTTACAGGGTCAGTATGATACAGTACAGTTCACTGTTCCACTTCTCATTCTGTTACTGAAGGCCTTCAGAGTATGATACAGTACAGTTCACTGTTCCACTTCTCATTCTGTTACCGAAGGCCTTACAGAGTCAGTATGATACAGTACAGTTCACTGTTCCACTTCTCATTCTGTTACCGAAGGCCTTACAGAGTCAGTATGATACAGTACAGTTCACTGTTCCACTTCTCATTCTGTTACCGAAGGCCTTACAGAGTCAGTATGATACAGTACAGTTCACTGTTCCACTTCTCATTCTGTTACCGAAGGCCTTACAGAGTCAGTATGATACAGTACAGTTCACTGTTCCACTTCTCATTCTGTTAGTCAGTATGATACAGTAAGTTCACTGTTCCACTTCTCCTTACAGAGTCAGTATGATTACCGAGGGCCTTACAGAGTCAGTACAGTTCACTGTTCCACTTCTCATTCTGTTACCGAAGGCCTTACAGAGTCAGTATGATACAGTACAGTTCACTGTTCCACTTCTCATTCTGTTACCAGTTCACTGTTCCACTTCTCATTCTGACCGAAGGCCTTACAGAGTCAGTATGATACAGTACAGTTCACTGTTCCACTTCTCATTCTGTTAGAGGCCTTACAGAGTCAGTATGATACAGTACAGTTCACTGTTCCACTTCTCATTCTGTTACTGAAGGCCTTACAGAGTCAGTATGATACAGTACAGTTCACTGTTCCACTTCTCATTCTGTTACCGAAGGCCTTACAGAGTCAGCATGATACAGTACAGTTCACTGTTCCACTTCTCATTCTGTTACCGAAGGCCTTACAGAGTCATGATACAGTACAGTTCACTGTTCCACTTCTCATTCTGTTACCGAAGGCCTTACAGAGTCAGTATGATACAGTACAGTTCACTGTTCTCATTCTGTTCATTCTGTTGATACAGTACAGTTCACTGTTCCACTTCTCATTCTGTTAGAAGGCCTTACAGAGTCAGTATGATACAGTACAGTTCACTGTTCCACTTCTCATTCTGTTACCGAAGGCCTTACAGAGTCAGTATGATACAGTACAGTTCACTGTTCCACTTCTCATTCTGTTACCGAAGGCCTTACAGAGTCAGTATGATACAGTACAGTTCACTGTTCCACTTCTCATTCTGTTACCGAAGGCCTTACAGAGTCAGTATGATACAGTACAGTTCACTGTTCCACTTCTCATTCTGTTACCGAAGGCCTTACAGAGTCAGCATGATACAGTACAGTTCACTGTTCCACTTCTCATTCTGTTACCGAAGGCCTTACAGAGTCAGTATGATACAGTACAGTTCACTGTTCCACTTCTCATTCTGTTACCGAAGGCCTTACAGAGTCATGATAGTACAGTTCACATTCTGTTCACTGTATGATTCCACTGTTCCACTTCTCATTCTGTTCATTCTGTGATACAGTACAGTTCACTGTTCCACTTCTCATTCTGTTACCGAAGGCCTTACAGAGTCAGTATGATACAGTACAGTTCACTGTTCCACTTCTCATTCTGTTACCGAAGGCCTTACAGAGTCAGTATGATACAGTACAGTTCACTGTTCCACTTCTCATTCTGTTACCGAAGGCCTTACAGAGTCAGTATGATACAGTACAGTTCACTGTTCCACTTCTCATTCTGTTACCGAAGGCCTTACAGAGTCAGTATGATACAGTACAGTTCACTGTTCCACTTCTCATTCTGTTACCGAAGGCCTTACAGAGTCAGTATGATACAGTACAGTTCACTGTTCCACTTCTCATTCTGTTACCGAAGGCCTTACAGAGTCAGTATGATACAGTACAGTTCACTGTTCCACTTTCATTCTGTTCCGAAGGCCTTACAGAGTCAGTATTACAGTTCACTGTTCCACTTCTCATTCTGTTACCGAAGGCCTTACAGAGTCAGTATGATACAGTACAGTTCACTGTTCCACTTCTCATTCTGTTACCGAAGGCCTTACAGAGTCAGTATGATACAGTACAGTTCACTGTTCCACTTCTCATTCTGTTACCGAAGGCCTTACAGAGTCAGTATGATACAGTACAGTTCACTGTTCCACTTCTCATTCTGTTCGAAGGCCTTACTGTATGATACAGTACAGTTCACTGTTCCACTTCTCATTCTGTTAGCCTTACAGTCAGTATGATACAGTACAGTTCAGTTCCACTTCTCATTCTGTTGATAGTCAGTATGATACAGTTCACTGTTCCACTTCTCATTCTGTTACCGAAGGCCTTACAGAGTCAGTATGATACAGTACAGTTCACTGTTCCACTTCTCATTCTGTTACCGAAGGCCTTACAGAGTCAGTATGATACAGTTCTCACAGTTCCACTTTCATTCTGTTCCAGGCCTTACAGAGTCAGTATGATACAGTACAGTTCACTGTTCCACTTCTCATTCTGTTACCGAAGGCCTTACAGAGTCAGTATGATACAGTACAGTTCACTGTTCCACTTCTCATTCTGTTACCGAAGGCCTTACAGAGTCAGTATGATACAGTACAGTTCACTGTTCCACTTCTCATTCTGTTACCGAAGGCCTTACAGAGTCAGTATGATACAGTACAGTTCACTGTTCCACTTCTCATTCTGTTACCGAAGGCCTTACAGAGTCAGTATGATACAGTACAGTTCACTGTTCCACTTCTCATTCTGTTACCGAAGGCCTTACAGAGTCAGTATGATACAGTACAGTTCACTGTTCCACTTCTCATTCTGTTACCGAAGGCCTTACAGAGTCAGTATGATACAGTACAGTTCACTGTTCCACTTCTCATTCTGTTACCGAAGGCCTTACAGAGTCAGTATGATACAGTACAGTTCACTGTTCCACTTCTCATTCTGTTACCGAAGGCCTTTCAGTATGATACAGTACAGTTCTGTTCCACTTCTCATTCTGTTACCGAAGGCCTTACAGAGTCAGTCATGATACAGTACAGTTCACTGTTCCACTTCTCATTCTGTTACCGAAGGCCTTACAGAGTCAGTATGATACAGTACAGTTCACTGTTCCACTTCTCATTCTGTTACCGAAGGCCTTACAGAGTCAGTATGATACAGTACAGTTCACTGTTCCACTTCTCATTCTGTTACCGAAGGCCTTACAGAGTCAGTATGATACAGTACAGTTCACTGTTCCACTTCTCATTCTGTTACCGAAGGCCTTACAGAGTCAGTATGATACAGTACAGTTCACTGTTCCACTTCTCATTCTGTTACCGAAGGCCTTACTTACAGAGTCAGTATGATACAGTACAGTTCACTGTTCCACTTCTCATTCTGTTAGTTCACTGTTCCACTTCTCATTCTGTTACCGAAGGCCTTACAGAGTCAGCATGATACAGTACAGTTCACTGTTCCACTTCTCATTCTGTTACCGAAGGCCTTACAGAGTCAGCATGATACAGTACAGTTCACTGTTCCACTTCTCATTCTGTTACCGAAGGCCTTACAGAGTCAGCATGATACAGTACAGTTCACTGTTCCACTTCTCATTCTGTTACCGAAGGCCTTACAGAGTCAGTATGATACAGTACAGTTCACTGTTCCACTTCTCATTCTGTTACCGAAGGCCTTACAGAGTCAGTATGATACAGTACAGTTCACTGTTCCACTTCTCATTCTGTTACTGAAGGCCTTACAGAGTCAGTATGATACAGTACAGTTCACTGTTCCACTTCTCATTCTGTTACCGAAGGCCTTACAGAGTCAGCATGATACAGTACAGTTCACTGTTCCACTTCTCATTCTGTTACTGAAGGCCTTACAGAGTCAGCATGATACAGTACAGTTCACTGTTCCACTTCTCATTCTGTTACTGAAGGCCTTACAGAGTCAGTATGATACAGTACAGTTCACTGTTCCACTTCTCATTCTGTTACCGAAGGCCTTACATAGTCAGTATGATACAGTACAGTTCACTGTTCCACTTCTCATTCTGTTACCGAAGGCCTTACAGAGTCAGTATGATACAGTACAGTTCACTGTTCCACTTCTCATTCTGTTACCGAAGGCCTTACAGAGTCAGTATGATACAGTACAGTTCACTGTTCCACTTCTCATTCTGCTACTGAAGGCCCTACAGCATCAGTATGCTACAGTGTTGTCCTCATTCTGCTACTGAAGGCCCTACAGCATCAGTATGCTACAGTGTTGTCCTCATTCTGCTACTGAAGGCCCTACAGCATCAGTATGCTACAGTACTGTCCTCATTCTGCTACTGAAGGCCCTACAGCATCAGTATGCTACAGTGTTGTCCTCATTCTGCTACTGAAGGCCCTACAGCATCAGTATGCTACAGTGTTGTCCTCATTCTGCTACTGAAGGCCCTACAGCATCAGTATGCTACAGTGTTGTCCTCATTCTGCTACTGAAGGCCCTACAGCATCAGTATGCTACAGTGTTGTCCTCATTCTGCTACTGAAGGCCCTACAGCATCAGTATGCTACAGTGTTGTCCTCATTCTGCTACTGAAGGCCCTACAGCATCAGTATGCTACAGTACTGTTCCACTCCTCATTCTGTTGCTTAAACTCCTCATTTACATCCTCTGTTTTTACATGCACAGGAAGTGTGTGTGTGTACATGAAGTGCACACTCCTGTGAGTGTATTCAGTCCTTCATTAGTAGTATAGTGTGTGTTGCTAGCATTGTGGCTACCCTGGCTTCTGACTGGCTGACGCATGCTTTGGCAGAGACAGGGGTTACTATGGCTCGGGCCATTGTAGAATTAGAATTAGTAGAACAGACATTCCCAAAGAAGCAGTGGATTGGCCTACACCCGGAGCCACACTACGTACAGGAAGGCCAGGTATTATTATTATTTTTTTAAATGTTCGATTAATTGATGCCAACCACAATCTCTTTTATTCTGCCTTTCTCAAAGTTCTACTACACATGCACAAAATGGCAAATTCTATTGTCATTCGGTGGATTTTAGATTACTAGTCCATTCTAGTCATTGTGATTCTATGTCTGGCCAGGCAGTGCAGGAGGCACCTCCACTCAGGCTGAAATTACTGGGGCAGAAACCAACTGACTGAAAATACTGGACAGGGTTCTAAAACGACGCAATAAACTGCATTAGCACCCCTCTATTGAAATTAGGGGGGAAAAGTGTCCTGTCTACTTTTAAAAGTATGTTCTTCAATTAAATTGGACTTTCTGGGCTACTTCCAATACGGGTTATTATTGTCATTGTGTCTGACACCATCTTCAATCATGCCACTTCTGTCAGATCACAGCATGACACACTTTAGTCCCCCATGTCTCTTCTCTGTCCCACAGTCATTTAGGTCTTCTAATCAGGCTCTTCCCATGAGAGGCCTATTGAACGTCGCCTCGGGCCAACAGAGCATTGTGGAGCATATCGTGGAATGACTTAAATATAGATATTAGCCTAGCTAAATATAGAGCCAATGAGATAGACTCCAAGACAGAAAGAGCGAACAGTGCCCTGGTGAATCAATCAAACATGCACACGCATTCTGAAGGAGCGTCACTGTCTTAACTGTGGATCATTTAAAGAGGCAGTGACGACCCGTCATTCAGGGCAGAGCTAAAAAATATACAAATAACACATGTACAGATTTTTTTTGCATGTTGTTTGGCATTAATGTCAGTTTGCAAACAATAATTGAGTTAATAAAGCCGCATACAGTCTGTTTTTTGCTTTCTTAAGGCAGCTCCAAAATGCAGGTGTCTCATGGGGACACTAAGTCACCGCAAAATCTACAGGTAGAGCTTGAAAATTCAAGCCCCTTGGGTGCCCATCCAAGAAGGCTCAAGGTCTTTGTCGTCAAATCACATATCTACCGTAGCTTTGATTGGACTGATCATGTCAACATTTCAAAGTCCTAGCTAGCAGTCAAAATCATGAACCAAGTCAACAATCTACTGGCAAATCCTTTCAATACTTGTCATATGAAGAGAAATTATACATAAAATGTATCGTTGCTCATCGGAAATTGGACATAAACATTACACAAGAAGTTGGAAATGTCAAATTCAACAATGAGTGGTTTGGAAGGAATCAGTGGCTAACTGCAAACATCGCAAAGCAATCACTAGCCTGCTATTCAGTGGAGAGGGTGTGTAGTCCAAGTCTGGGTTTAAGGGTCTCTTTTCCAAGCTTAAAAGGATAAACATTCAAACACCATGGGCCATAAAAGGGTGAATACATTAGCCATGCGGTCAACCCAGACTTCTACAGTTTGAGTTTATTTTTACAGGGACAGTGCACATTTATCAACGTTTCAGTAAAAGTGCCGGTTTTAGCCAGCCGGCTAATTTTCAACCGCAGTCCCTGGGCAGGTTATTAAAAACAATTTGAATACAGTATTCAAAACAACTGGAAAACCGGAAATGGGAAATCTCAGACCTCAGTGAATTCCAGACAACTGGGAACACGTTAAAAAAAGAGCTCTGACTGGGAAAATACATTTTGAACAGTCATCCAACTCTAAATAACAAGTCGGGACTTGGGCCTCTTTCTAGAGCTCACCTTGTCCCCCCCCCCCGAGTGGAAATACAAAATTGATTGTGCATGCCATATGGACCTTTTTAGGATATGAAAAAGGATTTTATCTAACAAAACGTCACTTCATGTTATCTCTGGGACCCTTCGGATGATAAATCAGAGCAAGATTTCAGAATGAAGTACACATTTCACCTTCAGAGGTGAATTTTTCAAACCTATCGTGGTGAAAAAAGTGTTATATTGTTAGGAGCTCTCCTCAAACAATAGCATGACATTTTTTTTGCATTAATAGCCACTGTAAATTGGACAGTGCAGTTATATTAACAAGAATTGAAGCTTTCAGCCGATATTAGACACTTATTCTGTATACTTCTGGCCCATCTTTGGACACTGTTAATTAACCTCTCCTTCCGTGGCCTCCAACTGCTCTTAAATGCAAGTAAAACTAAATGCATGCTCTTCAAACGATCGCTGCCCACACCTGCCCGCCTGTTCAGCATCACTACTCTGGACGGTCCTGAATTGGTATTTGTAGTTGTCCACATATTCTGGTTAGACTGTAAACTCTCCTTCCAGACTCACATTAAGCATCTCCAATCCAAAATTAAATCTAGAATCCGCTTCCTATTTCGCAAAAAAGTATGTTTCACTCATGCTGCCAAACAGATCCTCGTAAAACTGACTATCCTACCAATCCTTGACTTCAACGAAGTCATTTACAAAATAGCCTCCAACACTCAGCAAATTGGATGCAGTCGATCACAGTGCCATCTGTTTTGTCATCAAAGCCCCAGCTTCTTCCGGCAGAAATTTGCATCCTGAAATTTGCATCCTGTTGCAACTCCAAAAAGTTCTGGGACACTGTAAAGTCCATGGAGAACAAGAGCACCTCCTCCCAGCTGCCCACTGCACTGAGGCTAGGTAACACGGTCACCACCGATAAATCCATGATTATCGAAAACTTCAACAAGCATTTCTCAACGGCTGGCCATGCCTTCCCTTCAGGCTACTCCAACCTCGGCCAACAGCTCTGCCCCCCCCGCAGCTACTCGCCCAAGCCTCTCCAGGTTCTCCTTTACCCAAATCCAGATAGCAGATGTTCTGAAAGAGCTGCAAAACCTGGAACCGTACAAATCAGCTGGGCTTGACAATCTGGACCCTCTATTTCTGAAACTATCCGCCGCCATTGTCGCAACCCCTATTACCAGCCTGTTCAACCTCTCTTTCATATCGTCTGAGATCCCCAAGGATTGGAAAGCTACCGCAGTCATCCCCCTCTTCAAAGGGGGAGACACCCTGGACCCAAACTGTTACAGACCTATATCCACCCTGCCCTGCCTATCTAAGGTCTTCGAAAGCCAAGTCAACAAACAGGTCACTGACCATCTCGAATCCCACCATACCTTCTCCGCTGTGCAATCTGGTTTCCGAGCCGGTCACGGGTGCACCTCAGCCACGCTCAAGGTACTAAACGATATCATAACCACCATCGATAAAAGACAGTACTGTGCAGCCGTCTTCATCGACCTGGCCAAGTCTTTCGACTCTGTCAATCACTTTATTCTTATCGGCAGACTCAATAGGCTCGGTTTTTTCTAATGACTGCCTTGCCTGGTTCACCAACTATTTTGCAGACAGAGTTCAGTGTGTCAAATCGGAGGGCATGTTGTCCAGTCCTCTGGCAGTCTCCATGGGGGTGCCACAGGGTTCAATTCTCGGGCCGACTCTTTTCTCTGTATATATCAATGATGTTGCTCTTGCTGCGGGCGATTCCCTGATCCACCTCTACGCAGACGACACCATTCTGTATACTTCCGGCCCTTCCTTGGACACTGTGCTATCTAACCTCCAAACGAGCTTCAATGCCATACAACACTCCTTCCGTGGCCTCCAACTGCTCTTAAACGCTAGTAAAACCAAATGCATGCTTTTCAACCGTTCGCTGCCTGCACCCGCACGCCAGACTAGCATCACCACCCTGGATGGTTCCGACCTAGAATATGTGGACATCTATAAGTACCTAGGTGTCTGGCTAGACTGTAAACTCTCCTTCCAGACTCATATCAAACATCTCCAATCTAAAATCAAATCTAGAGTCGGCTTTCTATTCCACAACAAAGCCTCCTTCACTCACGCCGCCAAACTTACCCTAGTAAAACTGACTATCCTACCGATCCTCGACTTCGGCGACGTCATCTACAAAATAGCTTCCAATACTCTACTCAGCAAACTGGATGCAGTTTATCACAGTGCCATCCGTTTTGTTACTAAAGCACCTTATACCACCCACCACTGCGACCTGTATGCTCTAGTCGGCTGGACCTCACTACATATTCGTCGCCAGACCCACTGGCTCCAGGTCATCTACAAGTCCATGCTAGGTAAAGCTCCACCTTATCTCAGTTCACTGGTCACGATGGCAACACCAACCCGTAGCACGCGCTCCAGCAGGTGTATCTCACTGATCATCCCTAAAGCCAACACCTCATTTGGCCGCCTTTCGTTCCAGTTCTCTGCTGCCTGTGACTGGAACGAATTGCAAAAATCGCTGAAATTGGAGACTTTTATCTCCCTCACCAACTTCAAACATCTGCTATCTGAGCAGCTAACCGATCGCTGCAGCTGTACATAGTCTATCGGTAAATAGCCCACCCAATTTTAACTACCTCTTCCCCATACTGTTTATATTTATTTACTTTTCTGCTCTTTTGCACACCAGTATCTCTACCTGTACATGACCATCTGATAATTTATCACTCCAGTGTTAATCTGCAAAATTGTAATTATTCGCCTACCTCCTCATGCCTTTTGCACACAATGTATATAGACTTTTTTTTCCTACTGTGTTATTGACTTGTTAATTGTTTACTCCATGTGTAACTCTGTGTTGTCTGTTCACACTGCTGTGCTTTATCTTGGCCAGGTCGCAGTTGTAAATGAGAACTTGTTCTCAACTAGCCTACCTGGTTTAATAAAGGTGAAATAAAAAATAAAAAAAATACTACCCACCACTGCGACCTGTACGCTCTCGTTGGCTGGCCCCATATTCGTCGTCAAACCCACTGGCTCAAGGTCATCTATAAGTCTGCTAGGTGAAGCCCCATCTTATCTCAGCTCACTGGTCACCATAGCAGCACCCACCCGTAGCCCCCGCTCCATCAGTTATATTTCACAGTCACCCCAACAGCCAATTCCTCCTTTCGCCGCCTTTCCTTCCAGTTCTTTGCTGCCAATGACTGGAATGAACTGCATTTTTTTTTATCACTGAAGCTGGAAACTCTTATCTCCCTCACTAACTTTAAGCACCAGCTGTCAGAGCAGCTCACAGATCACTGCACCAGTACATAGGCCATCTGTAAATAGCCCATCCAACTACCTCATCCCCATACTGTTATTTTATTTCTCTCCTTGACACCCCAGTATCTCTACATGCACACTCATCTTCTGCACATCTATCACTCCAGTGTATAATTGCTATATTGTAATTATTTCACCACTATGGCCTATTTATTGCCTTACCTCCCTTATCCTACCTCATTTGCACACACTGTATATAGACTTTTTCTATTGTATTATTAACTGTATGTTTGTTTATTCCATGTGTAACTCTGTGTTGTCTGTTCACACTGCTGTGCTTTATCTTGGCCAGGTCGCAGTTGTAAATGAGAACTTGTTCTCATCTAGCCTACCTGGTTAAATAAGGGTAAAATATGTACAGACATTTGTTTTTTCTCTAAAATCTGCATTCTTGACATAATTTGCTGCATGATTTACAACTGTCCCGTTGACAGAGCGCTGATCCTTAAGCAAGTCAGCCAAATCAGCTATGTTTTCATAAAAGACAGTAAATGAGGCTGAATTAACTGTCGCTGCCAGACGAGACTCCGCTGATAGCCAGGTGTAGTGTAACGGATGTGAAACGGTTAGCGTGGTGCGCTAAATAGCGTTTCAATCTGTGACGTCACTTGCTCTGAGACCTAGTAGTTGTTCCCCTTGCTCTGCAAGGGCCGCGGCTTTTGTGGCGCGATGGGTAACGATGCTTCGTGGGTGACTGTTGATGTGTGCAGAGGGTCCCTGGTTCGCGCCCGGGTATGGGCGAGGAGACGGTCTAAAGTTATACTGTTATATTGATGCTGTTGACCCGGATCACTGGTTGCTGCGGAAAAGGAGGAGGTCAAAAAGGGGGGTGAGTGTAACGGATGTGAAACGGTTAGCGTGGTGCGCTAAATAGCGTTTCAATCTGTGACGTCACTTGCTCTGAGACCTAGTAGTTGTTCCCCTTGCTGTTGTTGATGTGTGCAGAGGGTCCCTGGTTCGCGCCCGGGTATGGGCGAGGGAACGGTCTAAAGTTATACTGTTACAGTAGCAGTGGTAAGGATTCACTCCACGGTGCTGAAAAGAAAGCACTGTTTGTCACCACTATAGTGCAATTAATGTATTGTTGGTATATATATATATATATATATATATATATATTGCCCCACCAAGATGTACATGTTAAAATAGCCACTGTAAATAGTAAATGTTCTCTAGACCTATAGTATGTAGCCTGGAATTCTATATAAAATAAATCTAGCTTGTTTAAAGATTTTTTTTTTGTTGTAAAAATGGTGTCAATGAAAGATAACCTCATTCTTCCGTACTCGCTCTCTGAAGTGGATCATGTCTAGAAGGGATACAGCTTTTGTCAAATTGAAGTCAAAAGTTGCATTTTAGCTAACTCCTAAACCTTTTCCTAAATTTAACCTAATTCACCTAACCTGCTATTTTCATTCGCCCAACCTGCTGCATAAATTATCTGAAACCTGCTACGAAAAGTCAATTTGAACTAAAACTGTATCCCTTCTAGACAAAACCTCTGAAGTGGTGTATTAATTTGGCAGCCATGGAGCTCTCGACAGAGTAGTGATCTTCTGAGACACACTCTTGACCCATCAACTTCACAAATGAACAAACGCTTCGGCGCCAGTGGTAGCACACTTGGCCTATACAGGCGTCCACTGCAAACTGCACTTTATCCTCTTTATATTTGCTTAAATAGTCCTGGGTAATAGAGGATGTGCTTTGAAACGAGTTTCTCTCATTCATCTTTAATTACATTTATTTTTGAGTTGTCACATGCTTCTTCCGTCTGTCTGCCAACGGCCTATTATATATATTTATCTGTGTCTCTTTATCTGTGTCTCGGGGAAAGAAAATGACCAAAAATGGTCACAACGCTACACTGCTGGCCTTGTTGAAACATTTACAGCCTAACATCGACTAGACAAGTGTTCAACCTAAGCCTGGCAATGAATAAGCCTGGCAATGAATCATCGCTCCCTGACACCTCATTTGCATGTTACCCATCTCAGTGTCGACAAAGAAGGTGTGTACTCTAAAATGTCAACTGTCACACGGCATCTCCACTGATGAACCATTTAGAAAAATAAAACATCATAATCGAGTGAAACATTTTGACCATCGGTGGGAACACAATATAGAACTAAATAATACTGAAACTTTACTACATCCGCTATAAAACATGTACTATTCAATTGAAAATAAAACCTGTTTTCTGCCAACCTACTATGAAAAACTTGAATCCCTTCCACCGAAAAATCCAGATAGTTACTTTAACCTCTGTCGAGAACCAGGAAACCGTAACATCTAACGTAACATTACATGTTCTACTGCACTTACCTCTGAACGCGTTGGTTCCCTTATAAATGGCAATTCTGTGTAAATCCCTTTCTGCCAAATTAATTGAATGCACCCAACTTCGGAACTTGGAAGAGTCTTTGACACTTGCGTGAGCCACGCTCTCTTGTCCAACCGGGAAGGGCATTCTCTGACGTCCCACCCCTCCTTGCCCATCTCGCCAATGATAATCGCTCTCTCGTGTCGCTCAATGGGCACACTTTCAAATTGATTGACACTCGCAGGTGATAAGAGTGGGTATGCAAAATATACCATACGCAATGCTTTTCCGACGTTGAGTGGTGCAACCTGACACTATGATGACATTGGCAGATGTCAGGCTCTACTTTTTTGTTTCTCACACACACACACACACACACACACACACATCACCTGACTCGTTAGCACACACAAACAAAATCAGATAGTTTATTCCTTGCATATTAAGACTGTACAGAAATTAATAAAACTTGGAATTAAATGTGACCTAAGCAGCATCAAAAGCCATGTCCATTGCTTCACAGGTTTGGTTTCTCCACAGGTCTAGGATCAGCTGATTGGTGTTAAGACGACGCTTCACACACACACTGCAGGTCTCCAGACCGACTGACTCAGTATCAGAGAATAACAGAGATCCTCTGATACACCAGGTAGCACATCAGTTTCCCAAGCCTCCAGACAGGAATACAGAACTGCATCATGGGCACTAAGAGGAGCAAATCCACACACCAGGGCCATATAGTACAACATGTAAACCATAACATACTACACAGTCCTACATACTTGGTAGAATATTTTACAGGTAACATGTAGCTGAAAGGAAATGATGTTGTCAGTAAACAGTTTGGCAAACGTCTTCTATTTTGGAGTCAAACTATGTACAGTATCTACTGTATGTAATGACAAGACTCATACTTACACCGCTTCACACTGTTTTTCTCTCCCCAGCTAAGATGTTAAACACAGAGGAGAAAGAGTGAAAAGGAGGAAGAGAAAAACATCCAGAGACAAGCAGGAAAGAGAACCTCACCCTCGTGCCTCTCTCCCTCTCGTAGTGTCTCAGTCAGTCCAGTATCTCCTTGATGCACCAGCAGCAGAGTACGAAGTAGAGGCACTCCTTGAGGGACTGGATGAAGCCGTAGGCAATGTTCCCACCAAGGAAGTTCTTCCCTCTGCCTAGGCCCATGGCCATGTCACGCAGGTTCTGCCTGAGGGAGGAGGGCATGGCCTGGGGGAGAGGACGCTGGGGGTGCATGGCTCTGTGGCACTGCTCCACACGGAGGACAGGAGGAAGAAATGATAGAAATGGGAGATGAGAGGAATAGGGGTCAGGTCAATCCCAGAGGAGTAGAGGAGGAAAGGAAGAGGAGAAGACCAGGGTTGGACTGGGTGTGAGTGGACAGAGAGCTCCTGTCCAGAGAGCTCCTCCTATAGTGACATCAACACTACCAACACCAGGGGGTGTTCTCTCAGCTCCTGGTCTTTCTCTATTCTATTCTTCTACACTCTGGAACACAGACACACCAGTCACCCCTGGTTATGAAACATTCTGTTCGCTGGCTCTGGGTGTGTTCTGCACCCCACCACCCCTCTCTCTCTCCCTCCCTCCAGCTCTCTCTCTGCATCTCTAGGGTTCTTGCCAGTCTGGAACAGTCTCTCCCTATGTAAAGCATAATCTATCCACCACACCTACGGTACACCCCTCAGGATAGTTCCAGTATCACCTGCTCAATGCAGCTCTACTGTAAAAGCTCACAATATGCCTCCTCTCTTTGTCCAGGACTGTGTGACTGTCTATTGTTTCTCTCTTCTGGTAATCTGTGTTTTGTGTTCTGAACAGGTTGAAATAAGTAAGCCCCACTATTCTGATTTCTATATTGTTGGATGACTACGTGGTGGTCATCGTCCAGGTTGAAATGATTCTGTGAATGACAGCAATATAGAACATTTGCGGACATGGACCCTGCACCAATGCACATTCTCTAACCCCAGACCCTACTGTACACCTTGGCACTTAATGTAGAGGCAAAACTAGCCTCTAACCCCCCCCTGCGGTAACTCAACTAGCCTCTACCTCCCCCCTGCGGTAACTCAACTAGCCTCTACCTCCCCCCTGCGGTAACTCAACTAGCCTCTATCTCCCCCCTGCGGTAACTCAACTAGCCTCTACCTCCCCCCTGCGGTAACTCAACTAGCCTCTACCTCCAACCTGCGGTAACTCAACTAGCCTCTACCTCCCCCTGTGGCAACTCAACAAGCCTCTACCTCCCCCTGTGGCAACTCAAGAAGCCTCTACCTCCCCCTGTGGCAACTCAACAAGCCTCTACCTCCCCTGTGGCAACTCAACAAGCCTCTACCTCCCCCTGTGGCAACTCAACAAGCCTCTACCTCTCCCCTGTGGCAACTCAACTAGCCTCTACCTCCCCTGTGGTAACTCAACTAGCCTCTACCCCCTGCGGTAACTCAACTAGCCTCTACCCCCTGTGGTAGCTCAACTAGCCTCTACCTCCCCCCTGCGGTAACTCAGGTAACTTCTTCCTGCCCAATCCTGTCTCTTTCCTTGTCCTGTCCTCTCATAATCTCCTTGGTCGTCTCCTCGAAGTGTAGAACTTCAATTAAAACAATATATCGTCCTCACCTGTATTTAGCAGAATAAATAAGTGGATATGTTCTATTTAATAGTTATGAATCAATATTTAAGAAAACACATCACAGGAGACCAAATAGTAAATCCAGAAACTGCATTTTAAAGCCAAACTCACCAAGAAAGATTCATGATATATGCATTTATATGCAATCTGTGATTTCAGATACAGGTGTAAACAGATGTATTTCCCCCCCAAAAGAACAAGAGTATTACAACAGAACTGTAAAAAGTAAAAAATTAAATCAATATTTGTGAAGGCTAATTGAAAATAACCCTTTGGCTTTCAAAACTCAAATTAAAAAGTACATCAAAACAACAATATAGAAACTGTAAAAAATTATTTCCATGCAACAAAGGCAACTGTGACGAACAATGACAACGCTAGAATGTTTCACAAATTATGTAGAGGATAGATGATTCCTTTTACACACACATCTTGGGGCTTGTATACTTGTTTTCTTGTTGCCTATCCAGGACCTATAGTCACTTAAACAGTCTGTGTCTAACAGTCTGTGTGTTTGTGACAGAATGAAGCAAAGGCCTCACACACAGAGCACAAGTGCCACCATGTAAGAACTACACAACCCCCTACACTCCCAACCATAAACTCTGATCATCCACACATCCTCTCACAACACACACACAAGCACGATGAGAAAGATGAAAACAATTACCTGTCCAGGCTCAAAGAGCCCTTTCTCATGACTAGAGTTGCAAAATTCAGATAACTTTCCCCAAATTCCACGGTTTTCCAGAAATCCTGGTTAAAATAATCCTAGAATTACACGAGCGAATAAGCAGGAAGTGAATCCTCCCTCCAACCAAGATTTCTGGAAAACCACAGGATTTTGCAACCCTACTGATGAGACAGAAATATTTTGTACAGCAGGTGGCAGATCTCAGTTTACTCTTCACTTCCACATTTACAGTTTGGTTTCAGCCTCCCTCAAAAACCTGGACATGGTTCATTGGCTAGAATCAAAATGAATTAGATTCAGAGAGAAAAGTATTCCGTGGGTATTACATGTGAAATACAGTATCTGGTTCTGTCCCACCCATGTTATTAATAACATCTAAACAATAAAGACTTTCATTTCAGAACCAAGAACTCAAACCGACCAATCAGATCTGATGTTATTTACAGGTGGAGTGGAAATCCCTCCAATGAGAGCTGCGACATCAAACAACAACAAGTGACAACAGGAAGTAAGAATGAATGTGCAATAGAGGAGCAGATTGGCATCACTGGACCTGGGTGGTGAGAGTCAGTGTCCTTTTTGCAGAGTCTTTGATGGACTGAGAGACCATGTGACAGGATCCAACGGTCCACTACATTTGGATTAAGTACATCAACTGACTGTACAATAAGCACAGTACATTAGGTGACAGACTGCACTGGAGTGAGGTGACTGCATCGAAGAAACAAGGCACGAGTAAAAGATACAAAACATATCATGAAGAGAAGGAGGGAGAGGATGATTCCTCCACGTTCTCTCCCTCTACCATCTTCTAATTCCAAGGAAAACAACACGCCAAAGTCCAACGTCTGACCAACGTTCGCCAAACTCCCAGATTTCGTTGTGAACAGTGCTGATAACAGTTTTCCCTGCAGTGAGCTGAGAAGAAACACATCACACACTAATGCTAACGCTAAACACTAATCTCCTGACCAAATGTTGCAGCACATTTGGAGAGGAGATAAATTCATTGCTTTGAATGCTCTGGACCGAATGCTTTCGGCATTAAACACACTTCATCCAGTATGCCCCCCAACCTCTCCACCCCCCACCCGTCCAGACAAGAGACATGGCCATAGATTGTCAAGGCAAACAGTTATTAACAACAAATCCATTGAAAAGCAAGAAAATATTGGCATTAATACGAACTACGATTCCAACACAGCACCGATTAAATTGTGACAGCAGCATTTGGGTTGACTGTGACATCGTCGTAGAATTGGTTTTGAACTCTTTCAGATGACATCGTGTCTAGGTCTGATGACATCTCTAGATGTGGAACCTCCCCCCTGCCTCTTCCCAGTCTTCTCTCCATCCCTCTCTATGTAAAGACACTATACTCCCAATGAAAGTACACATGACAGATACAGACTAGCACACTGTATGTTGGTGTAGGAGTCATCTCCATGGTTTCTGCCGCCCCAGTCCAACCAAGTCCACTTTCTTTGTCATGATCAGAGCAGAAAGGTAAGACCAGTCCCATGCAGACAGACAGGGAGACCAGTCCCATGCAGACAGACAGGGAGACCAGTCCCATGCAGACAGACAGGCGGATGTCGGATGGGCATGAATCACATTCTTTTATCAAACTCCACCTTCGGAGGCCGGAAAGAAACCTTGTCCATATTTGGACAGACGGAGACAATGGTTGTTGGCATAGCAACCCCCTTTTTGCATACAGAGACGTCCTCCGTGACATCACCAGGTATCACTCAGGGGGTCAATGGTCAAAGATGAAAGGTATTTTAATGGGAGTGGCTTGAGGGTTGGTGAGGGCCCTGATTGGTGTGGACACAAAAATGTATATGCATATTAACAGGAGGCCTGATCTCAGTCATGATTGGTTATTTATGTGTTCCACTGATATTTGATTGGCTGTTCCTGTGTTCCACTGATATTTGATTGGATGGATCCATGTCTGAGCTCTCTGATGAGTCCAATCATCAGACAAGTCTTTGGAGTGCTTCTGTGACGGTGAGAGAAACTGTTTCCTCTGCCATGTCTGGATCAAGACCTCTCCCCCATCCCTCCATCCCTTTCTCTACGTTTCACTCCTCCCCTGCAAGGTGCATAGTCCTCCTTTACTATGATAGAATCATTCAGAAATGATACAATGGCATGATTGAATTAATAATGCTCAGTTTTTTGTAAATTGTATTAATTTCTGTCCCGATGAGAAGGAAAATAAAGTGTTCCTAGGTGTTACTCCCACGTTCTTTGGAGGGATGGAGGGGGTGGACCTCGATGACAGAAGGATGAACAGAAGGAGGGATCACGGAGGTAACAGTGAGTCGTCCAGGAGAGAAGGGTGTGAGGAAAAGCAGAGAGCAAATGATTTTGTCAGAAAGAGTTATAGAGGTGTTTTTTTTGGCTTTCCTTAATGTTGTCAGCACTGCTTATGTGTGTAGTGTTTCTGAGAGTGTGTGTTGCAATGCTGTATGTGTGTGTGTGTGTGTTCAGGCCCCGTGCTCCACTGGTTGTTGCAGACACACCTCACTGCCTGCTGATACGATGGGCAGTCTGTTGTCCATGTGGTAACTGATCAGGTGGCTCACACTCTCAAAGTGGTGGTCTTTGGTACGTACCTGAGTAGTTGGACAACACACACACACACACACACACACACACACACACACACACACACACACAGAGAGATAGAGAGAGTCAACAAAACATATCACGTCACAGCTGATAAGTGGGAAGGCTTCGGGTGGCTCGCTCTAACTCAGACACCTCTCCCTCCCAACTCACCACTCCCTCTGGGTCGACCAGTAGTAGGTGTTTGGGCTGACCCCCCTGTTGTCCAGTCAGGACGTACTGTCCAGGGGTGGTGCCTGACTCTCGGACCAGGAAGTCTCCGTCACGGGTCAGCAGTCTCTCAGCCTGCCTGCGACTTAGGCTGCCGTGGAACCAGGCCTCGCACTGCAGCTGTTCCACCAGAGGGGGCGCCGCTGAGACCCCCAGACCTGATACACCCAGGGAATCATCAAACGGCTCTGAGGGGAGAAGGAGAGAGGGCAGAGCGAGAGAGACGTTTTGAAACCATATGACCAGACCAGATTCATTCTTGATACATTCAGGATAACAATATTCTAATTTCCCCTATGTCCAAACCCAAATGAAAAAACTAATGACTTCTACTGTAGTGTAATTACTGCAATATAGCTGATAACCATTCTAATTAGTCTTATCTGTGACTGCTATAGACTGCAGGGCCAGTTGATGTATTGTACACAGACTCTAGCTGATAGGGCCAACTGGGACTCACTCATGTCGAACGCATCTCTGTGAGCATTGCCATTGGCTGCAGCTGTTGTGGGGCGGGGTTTATCCACATTGACGTATGAAGGGTCATCACACAGGTCCCGCCCTCCCTCCTTTGCTCCCACTGAAACAACCAATCAGAGGAGTTTAATCACATAACTGTCTGTCAGTATCACCTGGGAGGTGTTCAGGGATGGGAAACATTTAGAGTAGAACAGCTATATAGAATATCTGTTCTGCGATGTCACAGATAGAAGAACCCAGATAATTCACAGGATGTATAAATCGGAGGCATCCGTTTAGAAATTCTTCTCACCAGCAGATAACCTACTACAACTACTAAGGACACGGTGATGAGAGGAGGTCCAGTGGGAGGAGATGGAGTTAGATGAAACCTACTACAACTACTAAGGACATGGTGATGAGAGGAGGTCCAGTGGGAGGAGATGGAGTTAGATGAAACCTACTACAACTACTAAGGACATGGTGATGAGAGGAGGTCCAGTGGGAGGAGATGGAGTTAGATGAAACCTACTACAACTACTAAGGACATGGTGATGAGAGGAGGTCCAGTGGGAGGAGATGGAGTTAGATGAAACCTACTATAACTACTAAGGACATGGTGATGAGAGGAGGTCCAGTGGGAGGAGATGGAGTTAGATGAAACCTACTACAACTACTAAGGACATGGTGATGAGAGGAGGTCCAGTGGGAGGAGATGGAGTTAGATGAAACCTACTACAACTACTAAGGACATGGTGATGAGAGGAGGTCCAGTGGGAGGAGATGGAGTTAGATGAAACCTACTACAACTACTAAGGACATGGTGATGAGAGGAGGTCCAGTGGGAGGAGATGGAGTTAGATGAAACCTACTATAACTACTAAGGACATGGTGATGAGAGGAGGTCCAGTGGGAGGAGATGGAGTTAGATGAAACCTACTACAACTACTAAGGACATGGTGATGAGAGGAGGTCCAGTGGGAGGAGATGGAGTTAGATGAAACCTACTACAACTACTAAGGACATGGTGATGAGAGGAGGTCCAGTGGGAGGAGATGGAGTTAGATGAAACCTACTATAACTACTAAGGACATGGTGATGAGAGGAGGTCCAGTGGGAGGAGATGGAGTTAGATGAAACCTACTACAACTACTAAGGACATGGTGATGAGAGGAGGTCCAGTGGGAGGAGATGGAGTTAGATGAAACCTACTACAACTACTAAGGACATGGTGATGAGAGGAGGTCCAGTGGGAGGAGATGGAGTTAGATGAAACCTACTACAACTACTAAGGACATGGTGAGGAGATGGAGTTAGATGAAACCTACTACAACTACTAAGGACATGGTGATGAGAGGAGGTCCAGTGGGAGGAGATGGAGTTAGATGAAACCTACTATAACTACTAAGGACATGGTAATGAGAGGAGGTCCAGTGGGAGGAGATGGAGTTAGATGAAACCTACTATAACTACTAAGGACATGGTGACCTCTAGTGGACAACCAGAGACTTACACAACCAGAGACTTTCTGTTGAACTATTCGTCACAGACTGAGACGGATCGGGCGATTTCAGCAGAGCGAGTCGACAAAGACATAAAAGCGTAAATATGTACATTGTATTTCTAAATCTGAATGAGCGGGTGTTAAATATCCATATTTACGATGAGCGTATTATTCAACTGCATGTACGATAGTTGAATTCCTTTGTCTCTCCTTCTCCCGCTCTTTCTTTCCCCAGCCATTTCACTGTGTAACCAGCAGTCATATCGGGTTAGTCCACTAGGGACGTTTCATTGCATTATGTTAGTAATCAAGGTATAATCTATCCTGTGTGTGTTAATGTCATTCTGAGTGATTATTTAGTTAGTCAGTAAATAAATAAGTAAGCCAGTTTGTGTATCGCTGAATTATCATGCAGACTAGGGTTGATGCAAGTCAACGATGTTCAGAATGAGACTGATATGAGGTAATAATAATTCATGGATGACTAATATGATAAAGGTATATTCTGATATTCTTCAGTCAATTCGGGGAAATTGTAACTCATTAAACTACCTTTTCTGTGGTGCCCAAGATTGCTAATGAGTTAATTGTTACATCATTAATTTAATTAATTTACATAATCATTTAAACGTAGTAAATTGATTTAATTAAATAATTGTCATAGCATTAAATGGTATTCACGTCACAACACCCCTATGGGAACACAGAGACCAGTTGAAACACACACTGTCCGAGAGCAACACACACTGTCCGAGAGCAACACACACTGTCCGAGAGCAACACACACTGTCCGAGAGCAACACACACTGTCCGAGAGCAACACACACTGTCCGAGAGCAACACACACTGTGAGAGCCACACACTGTCCGAGAGCAACACACACTGTCCGAGAGCAACACACACTGTCCGAGAGCAACACACACTAGAGCAACACACACTGTCCGAGAGCAACACACACTGTCCGAGAGCAACACACACAGGGTCAACCTGACTCATTTCCTCTCACTGTGTCCGTGTCATTCTCTCACTGCAAGTCATTGTATTGTGTCACCTCATATCCTTTAGCTGTGTGTGTGTGTGTGTGTGTGTGTGTGAGAGAGATTGCTCACTTGGTAGAGGGGGAAGCGGCTGCTTGTGAATATCATTCTGACCCGGCTGTCCATAGGGCTGAAAAGACACACACCAGAAGCAATTAAGATACAGATGGAAAAACATACATTACACTGACCAACTGATGACACACACACACTGTGAGGTGAATAAGGAGAGTGCCAGAGAGAGTGGAAGACTAAGGCCTGCTGTGATATGAGAGTGAGACTGGGTCAGATGATTAGCCTACATACTGAACTGCCCTCTCTCTCCTGGAGCTGCAGTCTGGATTCAATACAATTGACTAACAATTACTTGATGTGTGTGTATGTATATATCTCACCAGCGTAGCCCCAGGGCGGGCCCTCATGTCCACCAGTCCCCCAGGAGGAGGTTGTTTCCCGGGGAAGTTATTATAGTACGGAACATCTGCAGGGGGCGGTGCTCCCTCATCTTCCTCTTCCTCCCACGCTGAGCCATCAAACGGAGCCATCCTGAGAAAGGGGAGAGGAGTCAGAACTCAGGAGTGACACACACACACACACACACACACACACACACCTGTCATGGGGGGTGACCAGTTTGGGGGGGTTCTTCAGGTACTGTTTGAAGCGTAGTTCGAAGGCCTGCCCTATGGTACTGATGACTTCCTGGGCCAAGCCCTCCGAACACTCCAGGATATGACACGCTGGACAGAAAGGAAGCAGAGAGGAGGGTAAACAACAGAGGTAAGGAAACAGAATATTGGCACTGTCTCGCTGTCCAAAGAAAGGTACTGAACAGGGATTTGATGTGCTGCTGGATAAATATATTGAGTTTGTGTTTATTTTTACAGGGACAGTGCACATGAATCAATGTTTCTGTAAAAGTGCCGGTTTTAGCCAGCCGGCTAATTTTCAACTGCAGTCCCTGGGAAGGTTATTAAAAACAATTACAATATAGACAATCAATGAGCAGTGAGCACACGCAGAATAATATAGGACAAGCAACACGTAGCATGCAGACAAAGCAATAGCACAAAAAGCAACCAAACAAAATACATAAAAGCAACAAACTGGAGGGATGACATTGATGTAAGGTACTGAACAAGGACTGGATGTACTGCTGGATAAATCTACTGGAGGGATGACATTGATGTAAGGTACTGAACAAGGACTGGATGTACTGCTGGATAAATCTATTGGAGGGATGACATTGATGTAAGGTACTGAACAAGGACTGGATGTACTGCTGGATAAATCTATTGGAGGGATGACATTGATGTAAGGTACTGAACAAGGACTGGATGTACTGCTGGATAAATCTACTGGAGGGATGACATTGATGTAAGGTACTGAACAAGGACTGGATGTACTGCTGGATAAATCTACTGGAGGGATGACATTGATGTAAGGTACTGAACAAGGACTGGATGTACTGCTGGATAAATCTATTGGAGGGATGACATTGGATGATAAATCTATTGACATTGATGTAAGGTACTGAACAAGGACTGGATGTACTGCTGGATAAATCTACTGGAGGGATGACATTGATGTGAACAAGGACTGGATGTGCTGCTGGTACTGAACAAGGACTGGATGTGCTGCTGGATAAATCTATTGGAGGGATGACATTGATGTAAGGTACTGAACAAGGACTGGATGTACTGCTGGATAAATCTATTGGAGGGATGACATTGATGTAAGGTACTGAACAAGGACTGGATGTACTGCTGGATAAATCTACTGGAGGGATGACATTGATGTAAGGTACTGAACAAGGACTGGATGTACTGCTGGATAAATCTATTGGAGGGATGACATTGATGTAAGGTACTGAACAAGGACTGGATGTGCTGCTGGATAAATCTATTGGAGGGATGACATTGATGTAAGGTATGACTGGATTGCTGCACATCCAGATTTACTGAACAAGGACTGGATGTGCTGCTGGATGACATAAGGTACTGAACAAGGCTGGATACATCTACTGGAGGTACTGAACAAGGACTGACTGGATGTGAAGGTACTGAACAAGGACTGGATGTGCTGCTGGATACATCTACTGGAGGGTGACGATGTAAGGTACTGAACAAGGACTGGGTGTGCTGCTGGATACATCTACTGGAGGGATGACATTGAGTCTCACCTCTCTGGTTGACTGGGTCTTTGGCCACGTATGCTACATACTCTGCTGTGTCCTGAGGGAGAGAAAAGAGAAGAGGGGGATGGGGAGGAGGAAGAAAGGGTGGGAGGGGTAAATGAGAGGGAAATATGGAGAGGAGGGTGAGGAGAAAAGGGGAGTCAGAAGAGTGGGTGAGTCAGAAGAGAGAAGGAAGCAGACATTTAGTCAGAAGAGCTATTAACACATAATGATCTAGAGAGGAGGAGTTATTAACACATAATGATCTAGAGAGGAGGAAGAGCTATTAACACATAATGATCTAGAGAGGAGGAGGAGTTATTAACACATAATGATCTAGAGAGGAGGAAGAGTTATTAACACACAATGATCTAGAGAGGAGGAGGAGTTATTAACACACAATGATCTAGAGAGGAGGAAGAGCTATTAACACACAATGATCTAGAGAGGAGGAAGAGCTATTAACACACAATGATCTAGAGAGGAGGAAGAGCTATTAACACACAATGATCTAGAGAGGAGGAAGAGCTATTAACACACAATGATCTAGAGAGGAGGAAGAGTTATTAACACATAATGATCTAGAGAGGAGGAAGAGCTATTAACACACAATGATCTAGAGAGGAGGAAGAGCTATTAACACACAATGATCTAGAGAGGAGGAAGAGCTATTAACACACAATGAACTAGAGAGGAGGAAGAGCTATTAACACACAATGATCTAGAGAGGAGGAAGAGCTATTAACACACAATGATCTAGAGAGGAGGAAGAGCTATTAACACACAATGAACTAGAGAGGAAGAGTTATTAACACACAATGATCTAGAGAGGAGGAAGAGCTATTAACACACAATGATCTAGAGGAGGAGTTATTAACACACAATGATCTAGAGAGTTATTAACACACAATGATCTAGAGAGGAGGAAGAGCTGATCTAGAGAGGAGGAAGAGCTATTAACACACAATGAACTAGAGAGGAGGAAGAGCTATTAACACACAATGAACTAGAGAGGAGGAAGAGTTATTAACACACAATGAACTAGAGAGGAGGAAGAGCTATTAACACACAATGATCTAGAGAGGAGGAGTTATTAACACACAATGATCTAGAGAGGAGGAAGAGTTATTAACACACAATGATCTAGAGAGGAGGAGGAGTTATTAACACACAATGATCTAGAGAGGAGGAAGAGCTATTAACACACAATGATCTAGAGAGGAGGAAGAGTTATTAACACACAATGATCTAGAGAGGAGGAAGAGCTATTAACACACAATGAACTAGAGAGGAGGAAGAGCTATTAACACACAATGATCTAGAGAGGAGGAAGAGTTATTAACACATAATGATCTAGAGAGGAGGAAGAGCTATTAACACACAATGATCTAGAGAGGAGGAAGAGCTATTAACACACAATGATCTAGAGAGGAGGAAGAGCTATTAACACACAATGATCTAGAGAGGAGGAAGAGTTATTAACACATAATGATCTAGAGAGGAGGAAGAGCTATTAACACATAATGATCTAGAGAGGAGGAGTTATTAACACATAATGATCTAGAGAGGAGGAAGAGCTATTAACACACAATGATCTAGAGAGGAGGAAGAGTTATTAACACACAATGATCTAGAGAGGAGGAAGAGCTATTAACACACAATGATCTAGAGAGGAGGAAGAGCTATTAACACACAATGATCTAGAGAGGAGGAGTTATTAACACATAATGATCTAGAGAGGAGGAAGAGCTATTAACACACAATGATCTAGAGAGGAGGAAGAGCTATTAACACACAATGATCTAGAGAGGAGGAAGAGCTATTAACACACAATGATCTAGAGAGGAGGAAGAGCTATTAACACATAATGATCTAGAGAGGAGGAAGAGCTATTAACACACAATGATCTAGAGAGGAGGAAGAGCTATTAACACACAATGAACTAGAGAGGAGGAAGAGCTATTAACACACAATGATCTAGAGAGGAGGAAGAGCTATTAACACACAATGATCTAGAGAGGAGGAAGAGCTATTAACACATAATGATCTAGAGAGGAGGAAGAGCTATTAACACACAATGATCTAGAGAGGAGGAAGAGCTATTAACACACAATGATCTAGAGAGGAGGAAGAGAGGAGGAGGAAGAGCTGGAAAAGAAAGAATACATGTCTGAGGAAGAGAGGTAGGGAGTCCCACTGACGTGGAGTAGTAGATGGACAGAGTGAAGCAGGAGAGAGAGAGAGAGAGAGAGAGAGAGAGGCATAGAGGAGTAGATGGATGGACAGATTGAAGCAGGGAGAGAGAGAGAGAGAGAGAGAGGCATAGAGGAGTAGATGGATGGACAGATTGAAGCAGGGAGAGAGAGAGAGAGAGGCATAGAGGAGTAGATGGATGGACAGATTGAAGCAGAGAGAGAGAGAGATAGGCATAGAGGAGTAGATGGATGGACAGAGGCAGAGCAATGAATAGAGTGGGTATAGAGGATGGATAGTGAGGTGAGCGAGGGAGAGGGCTGAATGACTCACTGGGTCTCCTCCAGAAGCGAAAGAGATGGACTGCATGTGATGATTTGCAATTATCTGTGAAAAGAGAGAGAAAGAGAGAAGAGAAAGAAAAAGAGAGAGATATTTTAGCATGATAAAGAGTTGAGTTGTAGAGGTGGAGAGAGAGAGAGAGAGAGACACATTGGAAAGAATTAACAAAAAAACAGAGCAAACTAGAATGCTATTTGGACCTACACAGAGAGTACACAGCGGCAGAATACCTGACCACTGTGACTGACCCAAAATTAAGGAAAGCTTTGACTATGTACAGACTCAGTGAGCATAGCCTTGCTATTGAGAAAGGCCGCCGTAGGCAGACATGGCTCTCAAGAGAAGACAGGCTATGTGCTCACTGCCCACAAAATGAGGTGGAAACTGAGCTGCACTTCCTAACCTCCTGCCCAATGTATGACCATATTAGAGATACATATTTCCCCCAGATCACACAGATCCACAAAGAATTCGAAAACAAATCCAATTTTGAAAAACTCCCATATCTACTGGGTGAAATTCCACAGTGTGCCATCACAGCAGCAAGATTTGTGACCTGTTGCCACGAGAAAAGGGCAACCAGTGAAGAACAAACACCATTGTAAATACAACCCATATTTATGCTTATTTATTTTATCTTGTGTCCTTTAACTATTTGTACATTGTATATATATATATATATATATATATATATATATATATATATATATATATGACATTTGTAATGTCTTTACTGTTTTGAAACTTCTGTATGTGTAATGTTTACTGTTCATTTTTGTTGTTTTTCACTTTATATATTCACTTTGTATGTTGTCTACCTCACTTGCTTTGGCAATGTTAACACATGTTTCCCATGCCAATAAAGCCCTTGAATTGAATTGAATTGAGAGAGATCATGTCTCTCCATTCAGCAGTAGGGGTTGGTTCCATTGACAGTTAGATATAGTGTATACTAAATACCTAACTGACTGGATGATGTAATTAACACCATGTAACAGTCTGTAATAACAAACCCAGATAAATCAATAACAACAAACACTCATTCAGGATCCATGCCCGAGTGTGCTTGTGTGTGTGTGTCACCTGTTTGCAGTCAGAGGCCAGCAGGTTGAGGCTGCTGGTAGAGACCGTCAGGCTGATGGTCATCCCAGCAAACTGCAGGTTACGTTTCCCCAGAATGGACGTCATACAGCGAGACGACGGCTGGAGGGGGAGGGACATTCATGTTAAACAGAAGGCCAACAGGGGAAGGAAGATTTGACCAATAAGAAAGATGAAACAGAAGGTATTCTAAAGGATAACAACAGAACATAGTAAACGTACTGTACAATATACAGAGAAGAATGTGTGTGTGAAGGCAATAGAGAGGGAGAAGCATGTCTGAGCCGTGTGTGTGTGTGTATTTGTGTGTATGTAGAAGAACAGCTACAGGCTGCCAGTGATCCTGTCTGACTCTGCTCTGTTCAATGGTTCATATGGTCAACTGAAGCTTGTCAAGTCCCCCACAGTCTCCCAGGGCCAGACATGCTTTAGCCAAACCAGTCTGTTGGGTATATAGCTGTTTTATGTAGTGTTTGGGTGGATGCTTTAAGTTTTACTGGAATGCCCCCAGAAAGACGGACTGGGCCCGGCCCAGTTGGAATTGGCTTAGTCTCGGAACACACAACTTAGTCACAAGTCTCCCTCATACAAGGGGCCGTGTGTACATGTGTGAGAGAGACAGTGAGAGAGAAAGAGGTAATTACCTGGAAGTACCACTGACCACAGAGTGGTCAATCCAGCTAAATCCAGATCCAACAACGCCCTGACCACGGCCCTCCACTTAACACATAAATAAATAATACTCTGTGTGTGTGTATATTGGTGTACCTTTCTCTTGCGTTGGGCTCCTTTGGCTCCAGGCACTGCCTCACACACCACTGAGATAGCCTCTCTGAAACAACAACACGTGTGAGAATCTCTCTGTAACACACTTGTGCGGATTTCACACTGTGCAGCAGATTAGATGAAATCTGGCAACATGTAACACAGACTTGATCATCCTGACAACCACACTCATCCTCACCATGGATACAAACATCACTATAGAAACCAGAAGGAAACCAGCAGGATTCCAGAACATGCTAATTTAGAGGTTGTGAGGGCGGTAGGCACACACACAATACTGTTAAACCTATACAGTCCTTTCAGATTGGCCAACACGGAATGGGTAGCGGCTAGGGACCAAAATAGAACAGGGCAAAAAAGAGAACTGGGGGATATGAACTGGAGATAAATAATGCATTTTTATGTGAAAAGGAGGTAGCTAGTAAGAGTACATTTTGTGATTTGCAATGTTTTGAACCAGAGCCCTATACAACACTTAGCTCTAACTACAAGGCTCTGTTTTGAACCAGAGCCCTATACAACACTTAACTCTAACTACATGGCTCTGTTTTGAACCAGAGCCCTATACAACACTTAGCTCTAACTACATGGCTCTGTTTTGAACCAGAGCCCTAACCTAAACATAGTTTTGCTCTAACCAGAGCCCTATACACTTAGCTCTAACTACAAGGCTCTGTTTTGAACCAGAGCCCTATACAACACTTACTAACTACATGGCTCTGTTTTGAACCAGAGCTCTAACTACATGGCTCTGTTTTGAACCAGAGCCCTATACAACACTTAGCTCTAACTACATGGCTCTGTTTTGAACCAGAGCCCTATACAACACTTAGCTCTAACTACATGGCTCTGTTTTGAACCAAGCCCCAGAGCCCTAATACATGGCTCAACAGAGCCCTACAACACTTAGCTCTAACTACATGGCTCTGTTTTGAACCAGCCCTATACAACACTTAGCTCCTATGGCTCTGTTTTGAACCAGAGCCCTATACAACACTTAGCTCTAACTACATGGCTCTGTTTTGAACCAGAGCCCTATACAACACTTAGCTCTAACTACATGGCTCTGTTTTGAACCAGAGCCCTATACAACACTTAGCTCTAACTACATGGCTCTGTTTTGAACCAACATGGCTACATGGCTCTGTTTTGAACCAGAGCCCTATACAACAAGCTCTAACTACATGGCTCTGTTTTGAACCAGAGCCCTATACAAACAGCTCTTATGGCTCTGTTTTGAACCAGAGTCCTATACAAAACTTAGCTCTAAATACATGGCTCTGTTTTGAACCAGAGTCCTATACAACACTTAGCTCTAACTACATGGCTCTGTTTTGAACCAGAGCCCTATACAACACTTAGCTCTAACTACATGGCTGTTTTGAACCAGAGTCCTATACAACACTTAGCTCTAACTACATGGCTCTGTTTTGAACCAGAGCCCTATACAACACTTAGCTCTAACTACATGGCTCTGCTTTGTACTACCTAACCACAGTACATCTGCGTGCAGTATCTTGATCATTCGCCTTAAACAACAGCTTAAACGGTTAGTTCACCCAAATGACAAAATAACACATTGGTTTCCTTACCCTGTAAGCAGTCTAAGGACAAGGTATGACAGCAATCCATCCCATGGTTTAGTTTTCCTGGCACTGTTTCCAAATGCTAACGTTTTAGCAATTGTTGCACAAATCCCATTCAAGTCATGGTACTGATATTAGCATTTTCCGCGCATCATGTTCAAATCATCTATAAGTGACTTTGTTGAGCTTCACAATACATTTGAGATACTTCCGGGGGATTTTGATTGTCATAATGTTTCCATAGACCGCCTACAGGGTAACGAAACCAATATGGCATTTTGTAATTGGGTGAACTATCCCTTGAACAATTGGAGGTTCTCACCTGGTGACCTGAGTTCTGGTGTTGAAGTCCAGCGCCCTCATAGACTGTAGCACCTCCACACAGCCCATATACTACACAGGAAATAAAGAGGAGACGCATATGAATAGGGATGCCACTTCCTACAGCACTCCTCTCCACACAGCCTATACACTACACAGGAAACAGGAAAGGAACTCATATGAACTAGGATTCCATTTCCTCCAGAACACCCATATTGACCGGAGGGGCAGATGGAAACAGAGACAGACGGAAAGATGGACAGACAAGAGAATATATCATTTTGAGAGAGCAACAGAAAAATTGACAGATATGGAAAGTTAAAGAAATATGCAAGTACTAGCCTATAGGCCTACATCCTACAAACTGAAAAACAGAGAACAACCAACTCTTACCCGTACTGAGTAGGCGACCCCAGTGGTGCTGACCACATGGTCTGAGTGTAGCCATCCTCTGGTGGGCTTGTTGACGAAGGAGCCGTGGCGTGTCCACTCATCTCCCCCAGCTGCCCCCCCTCCACCCGCGCCCTCCTGGACGCCCCACCCAGCCGGTTCATATCCTGCAGAGGGGGGCGATGGGGGGGAGAGGGGGCTGTTAAACAGGGAGGGGGGTGAGGAGTGGGAGAGCTGGAACTGTTACCCCCTGAAGACCCCATGGGGGCTTGAGCCCGCTGAGGCCTGCTGGAGACCTTGAGACCTGGGAGTAGAGTAGCAGAGACACCCAGGCGAAGGGCTCCCATCCTGGGGAAGAAGGAACAGAGCGTGGTGGGGCTGTTCTCAGCCCGGCGGGGGGAGGAAGGGGGGAGGATGGGGGTGAGAGAGGAGGAGGAGAGGGAGGAGGTTAGCCCAGGAGGTGTGAGGGGGGTTGCGGGGGTGGAAGGGGGGAGGGACAAAGGGTTGGAGTTGGTATCGTCATTCGAACTGAGAGATTCACTCCGGAAGTGAGTGTACTTAGTTTTAGGGACCAGCTCCATCATGGATCTAAGATGTCCGATGTTATTTCAGTGTTTCTCTAACAAGTCCACACTCTGGTGTGATTCAGTCTAAACAACACCGGTGGTTCATTCTCTCCTTCTCTGTATTATCAGTCGCTCGCTCAAAAACACACGGGTCTTTCTTTCCCTCTCAGTGACCGTTGTCCATCCGCCCGCCCCGGTTTATATCCTCCCGTCATTGTCAGGCAGTGCAGCAGACACTGCGCAAGAAACACCTTCATCTACAAGACAGAGGAGAGCAGCAAGAGGAGCGATTGAAGATCAGAGGGGATCACTCTCTAAGAGTCTAACCCAGCACACTGATGGAGTGATACTCAGTTGTTTGGTGTCTTCGCTGTCAGTCTTACAATATGTTATCACTTTCAATCCACAGAAATGAATGCCACTTTCCAATAGACAGAATCAAAAAGGATTTTCTGAAAAATGCTGTTTGAGCACATCAGCATGTCAACTAATGTAGCATGGCACTTAAGTCCAGTTGTTCATCTTTGAGCACCATGGAGATTCCACATACAACCTCAGAATGTGATTGTCTATTGACACAGACACTCAGGTGGTATGAGTTACTGCATCAAGGGGCCTACCCTCATGTGTCTGTGTGTGTTAGCATGTGTTGGAGTAGAAACCTACTCTTCTGCCTGTAAAATGGCACAGAGTGTGTGAGTCTGTGGTGTGTGTGTGCGCGCGTTTCAGCGTGTCTGTCGGGGCAGTAGCTCACTAGCCTCTCTTGCCTGACACGGGCCCATAAAAACCCTATCAGCTGCCAACGAGTAGATCAGAAGGGACACACACATATAGGGCCGACACACACACACACACACAGTGCTGATACACACACACACACTGCCAAGACACAGCAGTGAAGGGTCGATACAACAGAGTAAGATTATCTGCAAAGCTTAATATCTATGGCCAAACACCAATTCTGCCAGGGAAAGTATCTCTATCCCTCCTGCTTTTTATTCCTCTCTCTCTTTATCCCGCTTTCTCTCCTGTGAGCAGCTTTGTTTCAGGTTCCAAGGCTGCTGGAGAATACTCCTAAGTAATTTAACTCTTCCTCCTCTGTACTCTTTCACTCTCTTTTCTTCACTCCCTCTCTCTTTTCCTCACCCCCTCTCTCTCTCTCTTTTCCTCACCCCCTCGCTCTCTTTTCCTCACCCCCTCTCTCTCTTTTCCTCACTCCCTCTCTCTCTCTTTCCTCCTCCCCCTCTCTCTTTTCCTCACTCCCCCTCTCTCTTTTCCTCACTCCCCCTCTCTCTTTTCCTCACTCCCCCTCTCTCTTTTCCTCACTCCCCTCTCTCTTTTCCTCACTCCCCCCTCTCTTTTCCTCACTCCCCCTCTCTCTTTTCCTCACTCCCCCTCTCTCTTTTCCTCCTCCCCCTCTCTCTTTTCCTCACTCCCCCTCTCTCTTTTCCTCACTCCCCCTCTCTCTTTTCCTCACTCCCCTCTCTCTCTTCCTCCAGATGGTCTCGTGTCCTCTCTGGATGGCCTTGGCCTTCTCCCTCTCTTTCTCCCCCTCTTCCTCTCTCTTCCTCCAGATCACCTCCTGTACAGTCTCTCTCCCTCTCTCTGCGCTTCTCTCTCCCCTCAGCTTGTCCTCTCCTATCCTCTCCTGGAATCCCTCTCTCCTCCTCCACACTGTTTTCTGTGCCTCCCTCAGTAGCCGCTGCACTTCCGCCTTCTCTCGCTCCACCACTTCCTGCCTTCTCTTCCAAATGATCTCTCTCGCTCCCCCCTCCTCGTCTCCTTTCCCGTTCTCCAGACTGTCCTCTTAAACAGTCCCTCTACTTCAAAGATTGTCTGTCTCTCTCCACACTCACTCTGTAACTACAGCCAGAGTCTATACAATGCACATAACCTAGTAACAGACAACACTAGATAAGAAAAAGACCAGATGCTGGGCTTGTCCCTGACTGAAGTTTCTGATATGGCTAAAACCGTAGGTAGAGCTGTTCTAGAACATTGCTGCCCTGGTTATAGTGGATACGTTCTGGAGCACCATAGCATCAGAAGTGCTAGATTTGGAGAAGTTGCCTCTTTCTGGCTACAGAAACAGTGACACACACAGTGATGATGTAACAAGAGAGAATGTAGGTCATTGGCTGATGACACCACTGGTGCGATTGTTTTGATGATAATGAGACCTGAATGGTACTGGAGGCTTGTTAGAGAACTCAATCACCCAGTCATTACACTTAATTAAACTAGAAACACTGAGCTAACTACAGTCCGAACAATCTGTATAGTCCATCCAAAGAGAAAACTAAATTTGTCTTACATGAACAGTCTCCAGCCGCAAGACACAGCTCACAGGACTGAATAGTGGAGGTTGAACCTGGAATATAACTCAAGGGGCTTGTCAGCTCACATATCAGTGTTGTTTCCAGCACTTTACACATGTTCTAACCATTACTCTGCCAGGTTTGACCCACTGAGATAAAACTTTGTAACAGATTGACAATTTGGCACCAAGAGTTACACGATGATACCAGAGAAAGTTGACTTTCAACAACAAGCGCTAACGGCTAAAGCCCTGTATGTTTGGAAGCAGAGGGCTACCAGCTAGCCGTTTGATTTTGGCTGCCTAGCAACAGACAGAGGGATGCTCGCTCGACCACACCAGTCTAGCACCAGAGGGTCTGTCTACAGAGCCTGACACAGCACTCGCTAGCTAACGTCTCCTCCCAGACAGAGAGCACCAGAACACATCAGGATACAGACTGGGATTAGCTATGAAGTGCTATGTAGGGGGTATGAAGAGCTATTAAGGTCTTACGACAGCCTACGGCAGGCTCTTAGCACAGCCTAACTATCTTCGCATAACTACAAAAGTCTTCCATTATAGTCTATGCTCTAAATGTCTATTTGTCCTAGTGCTGTAGCACTACCAGTGGAATGCTAAATGCAGGCTAGATGGTCAGATCGCGACGGTCAATTAGTGGCTGTAGCCAACGCGTCCTGTGTGGCTCACCTGGTGGAGCATTAGGCTTGCAACGCCAGGGTTGTGGGTTCGATTCCTACAGGGGACCAGTACGAACAAGTATGCACTCACAACTCTAAGTCGCTCTGGAAAAGAGTGTCTGCTAAATGACTCAAATATAAATGTCAACGCAGATCAACGGGTCAGTTAGCAAACATAGGTTAACACTAGTAAATGCTAGTACAGCAGGTTTAACCCTCGCCCTGCCAGATGTTAGTGCACAGAATAAAACACAGTGTAGGTCAGACGAGTGCAGAGTACAGCGCCCTCTACCTGAACAGATGTCCTGATTCTCCTACACACAGATAGAAAACACACACAAGTAGAGAAAGTCACCACTACCCTAACACATAAACAACACACAGTTGATGATACCAGTTAAGACTACACAGTTCCACAGCTGTACAAAGAGAATGATATGTCCACATACAGTATCAGTAGAATCATCTGATTGTAATCCAGATTAGTCATTTCTGACATCGGCTTGGTATACCACCTGTCCCGGTCAGGACACTAGTTAATATGGCAAAGATGGCACAGCACAAGCTAAAGAGAGAGAACGAGAGATATACCTCATGGCAAACCGGTAAGAACACTGCATCAAATTCATTCTAGACAGAGCCTACATTTACATAAATAGGTTAGAGGTTCTAGTCTGGACTGTTTCTCCTGGTTAACACCACCCCACCAGTTGTCTGGACTGTTTATCCTGGTTATCACCACCCCACCAGTAGTATGGACTGTTTCTCCTGGTTATCACCACCCCACCAGTAGTCTGGACTGTTTCTCCTGGTTAACACCACCCCACCAGTAGTCTGGACTGTTTCTCCTGGTTAACACCACCCCACCAGTAGTCTGGACTGTTTCTCCTGGTTATCACCACCCCACCAATTGTCTGGACTGTTTCTCCTGGTTATCACCACCCCACCAGTTGTCTGGACTGTTTCTCCTGGTTATCACCACCCCACCAGTTGTCTGGACTGTTTCTCCTGGTTAACACCACCCCACCAGTAGTCTGGACTGTTTCTCCTGGTTATCACCACCCCACCAGTTGTCTGGACTGTTTCTCCTGGTTATCACCACCCCACCAGTTGTCTGGACTGTTTCTCCTGGTTATCACCACCCCACCAGTTGTCTGGACTGTTTCTCCTGGTTATCACCACCCCACCAGTTGTCTGGACTGTTTCTCCTGGTTATCACCACCCCACCAGTAGTCTGGACTGTTTCTCCTGGTTAACACCACCCCACCAGTAGTCTGGACTGTTTCTCCTGGTTATCACCACCCCACCAGTTGTCTGGACTGTTTCTCCTGGTTATCACCACCCCACCAGTAGTCTGGACTGTTTCTCCTGGTTAACACCACCCCACCAGTAGTCTGGACTGTTTCTCCTGGTTAACACCACCCCACCAGTAGTCTGGACTGTTTCTCCTGGTTATCACCACCCCACCAATTGCCTGGACTGTTTCTCCTGGTTATCACCACCCCACCAGTAGTCTGGACTGTTTCTCCTGGTTATCACCACCCCACCAGTTGTCTGGACTGTTTCTCCTGGTTATCACCACCCCACCAGTTGTCTGGACTGTTTCTCCTGGTTATCACCACCCCACCAGTTGTCTGGACTGTTTCTCCTGGTTATCACCACCCCACCAGTTGTCTGCACTGTTTCTCCTGGTTAACACCACCCCACCAGTTGTCTGGACTGTTTCTCCTGGTTAACACCACCCCACCAGTAGTCTGGACTGTTTCTCCTGGTTATCACCACCCCACCAGTAGTCTGGACTGTTTCTCCTGGTTATCACCACCCCACCAGTAGTCTGGACTGTTTCTCCTGGTTATCACCACCCCACCAGTAGTCTGGACTGTTTCTCCTGGTTATCACCACCCTAGACAGACCCGTATAGAAAGAACAGCACCAGTGTTTGAAAAAAGAGAAAAAGACTCAAAATAACTTTACATCTCAGTCTGTCTCCGACTTAGGCGGATGCAAGTTGCCGTGGCAACAAACATTAAAAGAGAAGCCTGCTCAGGATCTATATTGAGAAATCCTGACAGCGGCAGAAACATCTCAGACAACGAGATAACAGACTGCTTCCACAAATCAGAGCCCAGGAGCAGCTAAGCAGAGCTGAGACTGACCCATTACGGTCTTTAACATCTAACTATAGAAACCACAGCCGGTCGGCCAGCCAGAGACTCCTGGAGGGATCAATACCACTCAGGAAATGATCAAAGTTTGGCCCACGTCGCACCGGCCATAAAACCAAATCAATGTTGACATCCCAACCTGGCTGATTCCAGACTCTGGCTAGGACACATGGATTAACACAACATATATTGCTTCAGAGGATGAAATACTTTCATATATGGTAGTCAATATTAATATCAATAAACTTTACTAATCACAATAGCTAACACTTTAGAAAAAAATTGCATAACAACAACCTGAATGTTTTCCTGTACAGTCCTAACTGTTAGGTAAGTAACGACAAAGGTGGTGATTGTATAATAATCTGCAGAGCAGGTTTTTTTTCCACCTATAATTGTTTTGAGTTGTGAATAAATTCTTGAGAACTGTTCCTTTGCTTCAAGAGTGAATGAAAAATGTAAAACAATTGTTCCTTATTTTGGGTTAGACAGAGTAGAGGTGATTATCCGTAGCATGGTATTAACAGAGCTCCATATTCACATCAGAACCATATTCATGTTTAAACACCCTCTCTCTCTCCTCTCTTCCACTCGTTTAAATCACTAAGTCATTGCCAGATCTCATATCCTCTCCATCTATCCTCTCCTCAGCTTGTCCTCCTCCTCTCTTCTCCGTCTCAGCGGAATGTGAAACAGCAGAATGGCAGGGCTGAACAACGGCACTCCTTCATTGTCTTCCTCTCCTCTTGCTTCGCTCTCTCATTCCCCTTTGCTTTCCTTCCAGCTCTGTCTGAGGGAGAGACGAGCCCGCTGTCTATCCTCTCCTTCTCCCTCTCTGTCTATCTGGGTGATGCCGCCTCTCTCTCTCCCTCTCTCACGTGCTGCTGCTTTTTTCCTGTCTCATCAGCTCACCCCTCCATCCCTTTCCCTCTCTCCCCCCCTCCTACCCTTTCCCTCCCTCCCACCCCCCTCCTTCCCCTTCCCTCCCTCCCACCCCCCCTCCTTCCCCTTCCCTCTCTCGTTCCATTTCCCTCCCTCCCCCTTCTACCCTTTCCCTCTCTCGTTCCATTTCACTCCCTTTCCCTCCCTCTCACCCCCCTCCTTCCTTCCCTTTCTCGTTCCATTTCCCCCTCTCGCTCCATTTCCCTCCCTCCCTCCCCTTCCCGTTCCATTTCCCTCCCTCCCCTTCTCGTTCCATTTCCCTCCCTCCCCTTCTCGTTCCATTTCCCTCCCTCCCTCCCATTTCCTTCCCTCCCTCCCTCTCTCGTTTCATTTCCCTCCCCTCCCTCGTTCCATTTCCCTCCCTCCCTCGTTCCATTTCCCCCTCACTCCCTCTCTCGTTCCATTTCCCTCCCTCCTTCCATTCCCCTCCCTCCCTCTCGTTCCATTCCCCTCCCTCCTTTCCTCTCGTTCCATTTCCCTCCCTCCCTCCTTTCCTCTCGTTCCATTTCCCTCCCTCACTCCCTCTCTCGTTCCATTTCCCTCCCTCCTTCCATTCCCCTCCCTCTCGTTCCATTCCCCTCCCTCCCTCTCGTTCCATTCCCCTCCCTCCCTTTCCCTCTCTCCTCCCCTTTTACCCCTCTTCCACTTTGCAGTCTAAACCATTTAACAGTACATGCACGTGTGTGCACTGAGCGTTGCTCTCTCCCTTTCTCACACACACACACACACACACACACACACACACACACACAGGAATGGATGGAGGAGGGGAAGGCGAGAGGGATGGAGATAGTAGAGCCCACATGGGCTGTTTCCCCTCTAAAAGGCTCCTCCCCCTTATTCCTGTTTGGTAACCTGAGAACCAGAGGGAGAGATGGATTGAATTGAGATGGAGGGAAAGAGAAAAAAGGAGGGAAACAGACAGAGAAAGAAAGGGAGGGGAGAGTCTCTCTCTCGACAGACCAGACAAACCACACAGACCAGAGATGCAGGCTGATTTGAGGGCATTGTGAATAACATTGATGTATACGGCCAAATATGGACATTTAACCTTGCAATGCCAAGCAGCTACTGTACCACGAGTTCACCGCTGGTAAAGAACAGGTTATTATCTCACAAACAGGACAGTAAAGTAACAACAGAAACAATACACTTGATGTGGCAGTCAAGATACATATTCTTCAAGTCTTAGAAAGAAAAGAGAAAACCAAAGTGATCAGTGGATCAAGTAAGAACTTCCAGTGATGAGAACCGAGATTCAGACAGAAACACAGAAGAATATCTAGAACTGCAGAACCCCTAGAGAGACAGAATCCGTAAGAGAACCGCAGAACCCACGTCAACACCTCAGCGTTACAAAGTGTTGCCCACAGAGAGATTGATTGTTGAACGCACACCCACAGTGTGATGACACCGTTCACCATACAGATCACAGCGGTATACAGAGTGATTGTTGAATGCACACCCACAGTGTGATGACACCGTTCACCATACAGATCACAGCGGTATACAGAGTGATTGTTGAACGCACACCCACAGTGTGATGACACCGTTCACCATACAGATCACAGCGGTATACAGAGTGATTGTTGAATGCACACCCAGCAACCCCACACCAGGCCCTATACCAGTAACACACACACACCTCTAAATGGCTTAGACAGACAAATAAACAATGTCCTTTACAGCAGGGAGATACTGACAGTGGGAGGCGCAACCAGCAACCCATATGCCTGTGTGTGTGTCTCTCAATTTCTTACCACGTATTCCATGGGACAACACTGACTGCCTGTGAGTGTCTGTAACCCTAAAAACACCAAAGCGCACATCAGCACACGGTACACACACTCTTAGCCAATCACTGAGCGTTGTACATGTAGCGAATCATAGTTCTCCTAAATGATCCCCTCACAAACACTTGGCTTGGAGCATGCATTGCTCCCAGGATCAGCTGTGGAGAGAGTCATGTGACCTCCTTGCTCAGGTGAGCACAAAGGTACACACACGTTAGGCAAGCTGTTTTTGTATCATACCAAAGACGGTGTGTGTGTGTGTATTGAGCATGTTCAGACACACATTGTGGAATGAAAGGAATTACTTACAGGGACTAGTCAAATAAATCCAGACAACAGCTTTCCTTTCCAAATATGTGTAGACACACGCACAACATATAACCTGTCAGATGTTGTGAATGTGACAGAACAGGTCCAGAAATAGTCAGGTTATAGAGGGTATATCAATGTGATTTGTGGGTGATGTGGACATTAGATTAGCCATGCTTTCAGCATTCAGCAGGCCCAACCAGCCGACCAGACCAGTTAACAGTTCTACATGAGAGAAACAGATAGGGGCAAACAACCTGAAACTCGCCCTTCCTCTCTCCTCGTTTTATTCTCCCTATCCACTCTCCTTCCTTCACTTACTCTTGTCTGTTTCCCTTCCTCTATCCTCGTTTTATTCTCTCTATCCACTCTCCTTCCTTCACTTACTCTTGTCTGTTTCCCTTCCTCTATCCTTGTTTTATTCTCCCTATCCACTCTCCTTCCTTCACTTACTCTTGTCTGTTTCCCTTCCTCTATCCTCGTTTTATTCTCTCTATCCACTCTCCTTCCTTCACTTACTCTTGTCTGTTTCCCTTTTGTCTGCTCTGTCTTGCATTGATTTTCTCTTTTCCTCTCAGGTTCTCCAAGACTGTCCCTTCCTCTATCCTTCAATACCAAATACTGTAAAACTTCAAATAATATCCCAGGTGTTTATTTGCTTTAATCACTGAACACAACCGGCGCTTATTAGAGACAGGCTTTTATTTCAGCCAGGCGTCTATTTCCTTAACGCACACAGCTCTTGCTCAATAAAATGTTGAAAAGACTACCACACTGTTTGTGACCAGTATAAACATTGTAATAACAAATCCATCACAGATCAGACACGCAAAGACTAGCCTGCCCATCATACACCCCCCGATTTCACGTTTCAGCACCATTGTCTCACTCGTTGCACCTCTTGTATCCACCGTAGTTGAGTCGACCATGTCAAACCACACTGCTGTCTCATCCATGACTCACCTTTATCTTCTTTTGAACAATCTTTACTATATTCACTGAAGTTCACTCGTAAACAATTACATTTAGACACAGCATTTATTTGAAACAGGTGTTTATTTGCTGGAATGTGTGCCGCTGCCTGGCTATTAAAAAAGGACAGGCAGTCTGAAGGTAAAGTTTGTTTTATTGCCTACTAACATACTTAGCTACTCTCAGATACTCAAAACACACACATTCCCATTCTGCCTGCCTCCTGTCCTGACCACACTGGGTTCCACTCCTATCAGCTAAAAACAAGAAGAAGTGGCTCCAGTGGGCATGTGGTCACCAACACTGGACAGTTGAGGAGTGGAAACATCCCCTGGAACATGACAGCCAGTTTAGTTTATTGTTGTGGCCGGGTCAGTCCACAGACCTCAACCCAATAGAACATATTTAGGAGGAGATGGAACGGGCTGTTCACAGCATGTATGTACCACTGTCCAATCTGCAGCATCTGCATGAGCCCATGACGCCAACATGGACCAACATCCCTGTGGAACGTTTCCGACACCTTGTAGAATGCCACAAAGAATTCAGGCTGTTCTGGAGGCCGGTACTAGATGGGTGTACCTAATTATCTGTCTGGTGAGTGTTTTAACCTGGGTGTAAAAATGTATATACAGTACCAGTTAAAAGTTTGGACACTCCTACTCATTATTTTCTTTATTTTTACTATTTTCTACATTGTAGAATGGTGTTATTTCATCATTTTGACGTCTTCACTAAGAGTGTGCAAAGCTGTCATATATATATATATATAAATCAAAAATTCTCAGGGCAGTCACTGCGAGAATTGACTGAATAACAAGATATCTCCGATCAGTCTCTCTCCATCTCTTCTCCCCATGTCCCTCTCCCTTCTGTGTTGCTGCTTTGATGAATATTAACCAATTCTACAGGGCCCAAGAAATGCTGTACACACAAACGCACGCGCACACACCTCACTGTCCAGAACAACAGGCCTTAACGGAGACCAATACTTTACAACACACAGGACAGATCTGTCCTGTCCAAATCTATACAGACTTGCTTTGACTCATAGCCTACCCTACACAACTCATGGCCCAAATAAATTGGATAATTCAAGACAACAGCACAAAGACTGAAGAAACTCAGAGTCGTATAACTTTATTCACAAACATACTGGTATGGTAGACAGAGAACTCCTGACTACAGGCTCAGCCAGCCAGGGGAACTATTAGTGTGTAACACTAGACAGACTGCACACTCAGAGGGTAACACTTTACAGAGAAACAATAAGTAATCCCTGGAAATTGTAGCCTCTGGGCCAGAGCAGGATGTGAGACTGAAACAGTTCCCTTTTAACCTCACAAACCTCCCACACAGAGGTGTTCACACCATACAGACCCAATGCCATGAACCTAGGATGGCAGAAAACAGGATTAGGCACAGAGATGTCATAAAGGAGACCAGGAAGTACGGGAGCTAACCATTCTATTCATTTCATTCGCTTCCATTCAGTGGACAGGAGTTCCATTCGCTCCCTGTTCATATGTATTCCTATTAATAACATCAGACATTAGGAATGTCCCTCTTTAACTTTGCTGACCAAATGTGACCGACAGGACCGGCAGGAAGCACCAGTATATTATTGGCCTGAGTATGAAGCATTTGCAACCCTGATAAAGCTCCCTTTTTTGTATCACAAAAAAATCTATGAATCTATGAATAGTGGTATCATAATGATTACTTTGGGACTTGATTATTATATATGCCATTTAGAAGACACTTTTATGCAAAGCGACTTACAGTTATGAAGTGCATCAAGTAAATACTAGTAGGCCTTTAGTTTAAATGTATCTATGTGGGAGTGAATCTGTCTGCAGCTCAGCATGTAGTCTTAAGTGTCTATGTGAAGTGAGTAGGAGGCAGACCAGGGCTGCAGGGCAGGAAGTGGAGCTCAGGCATCACCATCTCTTCCGCTACGTTGTAAGGGACGGACAACCACACACTGAGACCCAGATAACTGCTCCTACAGTGTTTCCACACACGCTGAAAACTATTTGGGTCCACAATTAAGTGTTACAGTGAAGGACCCAAATAAGTCAAAGGTCATACATATGAATGTTCTTAAAACCATGGAAACAAAACCTCTTCTTGATGCAGATAAGCTGCTGCTCACAACAGCTGAAACAGTATCTAGCCAGCTGCTTGGCTTTTTTCTCTGGCAGTGAGCTACATGTCAGACACCGCCTCATATTGATATACAAACTGACGCTGAGTGAAATCCAAGACTGTGGCCAATTGCAACTAAGGGCTGGCACACGTGTGCACACATGTATGTGCACGCGCTCGCACACACTTATTTTTGAGCAGAGATACACACACCTGTCTGCCAAATCAAAAGGGAGTTAACGAAAGGTGTCACCCAGCCAAGCTCATCACACAGACAGGACTGATTGGTTCTGCTTTTGATTGATAGGGTCTGCATTAGATTAGGCAGACCTTGTTTGATTGAGAGGGTCTGAGGTGGATTGTGAAGCTCTGTGTCAAACAGGATGTATTTGATTGACAGATAGATTAATAGATTAGTTGGTAGTGTGTGTGCATGTACATTTCTAACACTGACATTTCAGTCTCTCAGAGTTTATTATCCCCATGCAGCAGTCAGTCAAGCCTTCCTCCTCTTCGTCACCATCAGAGAGATAACCCACTGACAGTGAGTTTAAGGAGTGTGTGAGAGTGTGATATGGGAGCTGGGCATATTATGAAGCAGTCTGTTCAGACACATAGGCCTACCTCTATCCACTCCATCCCTGACTCCTGTCTGTCTGGGGTGTCTCCAAACCATCAGAGTGGTATACTATGATTAAACTTAGATTTACTCAGGGTTTTCCAAAGCTAGCCAGCTTTAGTCACATTCCAGCTCAGGCTTCATCCGTACTACAACAGTGGATATTGCTTATATGCCTGCTGCTAACTCTAGCTTGCTTGTAATTGTGCATGCATGTCACACGTGTCTGGTGGAAGGCCAAACGTTTCATTGAGATAAGGCTGAAAAATCCATCCATGGGCGAGTCAGTGCCACGTCTTCATTTGTGCAAAATGAAAAGAGTTATGCTGCACATTCAGCAGGCTGTGGTGTAAAATAGGCTTGTTGAAGGGCCGTCTTTATTTTATTATCGTTAATACCTTCTTTAGTGCGCTTATCAATACACAAGCACCTTTCCCCCACTCCTATCGATATAATAATCGTATTAAGTTATACACACGTTTTACTTGATTTTATTGGTTTTTAACTCGTGACACTTCATTCAGGATACATGGAGTTAACCCTGAGTAAGCCTGCCCAGGTGCAGGTTAGTTCTGGATTTGTTGCCATAGAAATGTACCTGGCTAAAAGGTGAGCCACTGTCGTGGTACCAGATATCCCGAGTTGAACTCAAGAGTTGACCAAAGTGACCTCGCTAACTCCTCAAACCACATACGTGGTATAGGGCTCAGGACCAGGCCAGCTGTCTAACAACAGTAGTCCCATCACAGACTGAGGTGTAGGTAACCATAACAACTGTGTGTGTTTATGTATCTGGCCACACCAATACAGCCCGAATCATAGGCTTATGAAGGGCCCAGCATCACAGCTTGTTGTTGAATGTTCTGTATGGCGCTTTGGTCCATGCCGTCTGACGAGAGACGTGACAGTATGGCACGTATCCAACTACAGAGCACTGTTTTAGTCAGGGCTTGTTACAGATGATTTAAATGATCGTTGTTGTCTGAAACATATAGTTACACTTCCATGACAATATAGAACCTAGACCAATTGAAACATTAAATCATCTCCATGAGAATGCCATCTTGACAATATGCTAAAAGATCTATATTGCACATCACAGAAATGTAGTGTAATCCTAACTTCTGATTAGGTCGCTGAAAAAGAACTAGAGCATTTACAGAAAGCCAAAACCAGACCGTTTAGTCAGACTTTAGATTCACTTTCTCTAAACCTGTGTGGTAACACTGGGATTCATTTAGTAATTTTCTTGCAGTAACATGTTTTTACATAGTAAGAATGGTAGCATAGTTTCCATTGCATAGTAGGTATTGTGGAGTTTACATAAACGGAATAGTGGCCACTTCCTGTTCCACGTGTAGAAAAACAAACAAAACTCCATATTGCTATAGTAGTACGTAAACAACACGTCAATACAAACAGTGCGGTTACTTTTCTTGTTACAGTATTAGTACTCATGTAGGTCTATAAAGTGTTACCAAAACAGTTTAAATGACAGAGTTGGACAACTTGTTGTGAGGAAAGTAATGATATCACAGGGACCCAGGCCTACAGAACTGACTATTTCTAGTAGCCTATGCAGCAAACCACTTTTATTTTGAAAACACCCAAAAGTGACAACACGGTTGTTTGCGACTTCTGTTGAATAGATACAATGTGTAATGTTCGGCCTAGGCTAGTTACTTTGTATCACTAGGCTAAATTTCGCAATGTTACCATAACTACATTTTTCGTAGTACGGCTATACTGAACTCAGCAGTCTTGCTCGAATAGATATCAGCAAAAGATTGTTTCGCCAACATCGAACTGATGGCACAACAAAAAGTAAGGCAGCCTACAATCCGCCTATAGCAAATAATATTAATATATCAGACAGAATGTTGTTGCTTTAGTATTCGAATGTCCTAAAACGTCTCTCTACCACGTTACAACACGCAGCCCTTAAAATTCAAGCCCAAACCATGCCCAGAGAAGTGTGCTGAACTTTTGTCAGGAGAACTTACCAGCTATCTTCCTCCTTGTCCCTTTTGTGCCTCTTGTTTTCTCCCAGCTGTTGTTGTCCCGTAGGCCTACCTCTAACTAAATTACACAAGTGGCTGAATGTGAAGGTTCAAAACGCCAGCTGTCGTACAGTGTGCATATTCATTTCTTTAGAAAGAGGTCTGAAACTTTTCTTCTTTAGTTTCTCTTCCTTTCCTCCCCTTTCTACCAACACAAAAAAAGCCACTTCCGCGAACAAATGGTAACGTCATTTGCCACTCAGTTTGTGTGGTTCTTTGCACCTGGGCCGCGGTTGAACGGCCTTGAAAGAAAGGGATTGCGCAAAACGATAACTTCGCACAACAACAAACCATGCTACCGTATAACTGAGTAAACTAATATTAAACCACAATGACACAGTCTTTGTTGAATCACACATGATTATTTGCATAGTGCAACTGTAATGCCTTATGTTTTAGGCTACAACATTTCTTGACCGAGGAGCACGAGAACAAACCTGAATAGCAGTTCATAATGTTTATGATTGGATCACTGAGACCAAATAATGTTCAATAATAGAATATACCCTTATTGAATAGGTAAAGTATGATAAATAACCTATAGTCTAGATATATCCATGTAGCCCAGTCATTTATGCATAGTGAATACTGTTCACCGGAGTCCTCTGCTGGTAGATACCATATTTGCACGCGCACATATTAATATTTGTACTTGACAGTATTAGAAAATAAAACATTTTTTTTTACATTTAGCAGACGATCCAGAGCGATTTACATCAGTGAGTGCATATTTTAATGCTTCTTTGTATTGGTCCAACCTGGGAATCGAACCTACAAACCAAGCGCCATGCTCTACCAATTAACATACAAAGGACAGTCATCTACATTCTACTGCCTACTTATTGTTTTTGTTATGGTTTATCACAAATCATTGTAAGAATTGTAAACTCTGTTGCAGATAGGCTTAAAACACGTGTTTTTGCTTGGTCGAGGCTAATATAATAATAACGTTATAATCATAAAATACTACTGTAGGCATACTCTGGGTGGATGTTATCAGGGTCTTGTCTAGAAGGGATACAGGTTGTGAAATTTGACGTCAAAAGTATGTTTTATTTTTTTTAGCTAATCCTAACTCTTTTCCTAACCTTGACCTAGTTCTCATAACCTACTGCTCACGTTATGCTAAACCTACTACGAAAAACATTGTATCCCTTCTAGACAAAACCAAGTTATCAGTGCAACACTGTACACCCTGTACTTCCGCTACACAAACAAACCCGTGGTAACATTTCGTCCCGCCTTCTCACAGCTCATTGGCTTTCTGGATTCAGAGATTGCAATTTATTGCTCTTGATTGGCTCGCCAGAGCCGCCCAGTGTTTGAAGGACATGCAGTTTTGTCGGCTAATACATTACGAGGACGTATGCGACTTTAGGGTAAGCACTTGTCTGTTGATTACACGGGTTACCAAATACATGATTGTTGCTATCTATTGTCACAGCAGAGATAAATTATGATCTGTAGAAAGGGTATCACGTTGCCATTAAACTAATGATCATGGTTACTACATACAAACTCATGTGCGCGTTGCGCAGGGGGTAACTAGCTAGCTGTTAGCATATGATGTAGGCTAAATTAAGATTACGCAGGCCGTTTACCTTTGAACAGTTGTCATAGTTCCGGTCTGCTTTAGGGATAGCAGCTGGATCTGGTCTGCTTAGTTCATTGACTTAATATGAACCTGAAAAAATGTGCGAGTGGGATGTCTCGCTTCCTTTTCCGTATCTGGTCCAATGCAATGGTTGTGGCTGGCTTGTTCCTCGCCGAATGTCGGTGGCGAGATCGCCCTTTACTTTTGTTTATTTAGCCTTCATTTAACTAGGTAAGTCAGTGAAGAACAAATAGTTATTTACAATGACGGCCTACTCCTGTGGGGACGGGGACCTGGGATTAAACAAATAAATCCAATATAAATAATAAATAAAGGACAAAACACACATCACAACAAGAGACCCAACACTACATAAAGAGAGACCTAAGACGAAAACATAACAAGGCAGCAAAACATGACAACAGCATTGGACAGTAGCAACACAACATGGTAGCAGCACAAAAACACTTATTATTGGGCAAAGTCAACAGCACAAAGGTCAAGAAGGTAGAGACAACAATACATCATACAAAGCAGCCACAACTGTCAGTAAGAGTGTCCATGATTGAGTCTTTGAATGAAGAGATTAAGGTAAAACTGTCCAGTTTGAGTGTTTGTTGCAGCTCGTTCCAGCTGCAGCGAACTGAAAAGAGGAGCGACCCAGGGATATGTGTGCTTTGGAGACCTTTAACATAATGTGACTGGCAGAACAAGTGGAGAATGAGGGCTGCCACTCTAGATAGGCAGGTGGCTTATAACTACAGCAGACCTGTATCTTGAACTTAGAGAGCAACACATTTGAGCCACCATAACTTCAAGTTAATGCTTGGATTTCAGAATAGGTAGCTAACTGGACAATCATTTATGGTGAAATCCTGTGTATGTATCACTCCTCCCCTGGTCTACCCTCCCTGCCTTATGTAAATATGATGACAAACTTATTGCTGTCCATTCTCCCATTTCTCCCTCTCCTCTACTCCTCCATACCTCACCCTCCATGTCCATCTCCTTCCCTGCCTCCCTCTAGTTGTTTCTCTTCCCCCACTCTTTCTGTCACAGGTCTGGATGCTGCAGGCTGTGTCCAGGCTGAGTAGAGCAGCGGTGTGTGTGAGGCGAGTGGCCGCCCAGGTCCAGGTCACCACTGTAACCATGGCCCAGAATCACCAGAGCTGCGGTACCTCCTGTCAACAGAAGGGGGGTGCTGTCACAGCAGCCATCCTCATCATCGGGGACGAGATACTCAAGGTGATACTAGAGATGGGGGCTTGGTACTGAGTGGAATATTTCTGATCTCTGACAACAACCTCCTCCCGAAGTCCCTATCTCTTAGGAATTAGCTAATCCAAAGAGTCTCTCTCCCTCTCTCCACCCCCCCACTCTCTCTCAGGGTCACACGGTGGACACTAACAGTGCCTTCCTGTCGCGAGCGCTGAGGAAGCTGGGAGTGTGTGTCCAGCGTGTCACAGTAATCCCTGACCAGCAGGAGGTCATCTCTAAGGAGGTGGCCCTCCTGGCCCCACAGTACACACACCTGCTCACCTCTGGGGGAATAGGCCCCACCCATGACGACGTCACCTTCGAGAGTGTTGCCATGGCGTTCAAGGAGGAACTGCATGCCCACCCGGAGCTGACCCGTTTGGTGGAGGAGTTCTTTGGGGTGGTGGATAGGGAGAATGCAGCCATGAAGCTAGCCATGGTCCCCCGCTCGGCCAAGCTTAACTACGGCACTGACCCTCAGACTGGAAAGCCACTACGCTACCCACTGGTCAGTGGCTGACTACTGTTAAACAAAAATATGTTTTGGTATTTTCTTTCTCATTAGTCCACTGTTGATACAGTCCCTAAATGTTTTGAATGTTAGCAGTCAAGTCAAGATATTGGACTTTCAAGTAAAGCGTCACTTGCCACATCATCATTATGATGTAAAATGCATCATCTGACTCCTTTAACGTGTAAGGGATAAACACCCACGTTCTGTACATTGTTCTTTGTCCCGTTGCCATGCTCACTGCCAACGTTCTTATCCCTTACTTGCTAGCTAGCCAGCTAGCTATGGCTAACAGTCAAACTCTTCAGCAAGATTAACAGCAACGTAGATGTTTTCTATTGACATTCATTTGAATAAATCGATAACAATGAGCTCCTTCAGACGAGGTGACTGAAAATGTTGATTGATGCAAGAAACCACTTAACAAAATAAAAAGCATTATTATTCCCATACCATTATTACAGAGAAATTATGCTACAATCTGCCTATTGGCTAATTATCTTAATCAAGCCTGTCCCAAAACACAACACTGCCCCTTTTAAGACAAAACAAGCTCTTTACCTGACTTGCATCTCAAAGATGTCTAGACATGTACACGTTTTGTGCTCTTGTAAGAAGCAACCACTCCCCCATTGCTGACTACAAATGATCTATAACTGGACTAATAACTCAACTAGCGGAGGATATGAACAAATGTGCACAAGTGGCTAAAGGCAGCTCACACTTTTGATCTCAAAACAAGCTCATCTACTCACAACTGCTTATGCTGTAAACAGTCCAGTTCAAAGTGAATGGCACAGATCCATATATGGAAAACAAAAAGGATAACGCCGCACACTGCTGCTCAGGCTCCCAGGTGATTTTATTTAGAACGTTTCGACCCTTCATCGGGCATCCGTGTCCCAGGTGGGGGTGGAGGGACCATTATTTATATATATCAGCAAACTTAACGTGTAAATATTTGTATGAACATAAGATTCAACAACTGAGACAAAAACTGAACAAGTTCCACAGACATGTGACTAACAGAAATGGAATAATGTGTCCCTGAACAAAGGGGGGGTCAAAATCAAAAGTAACAATCAGTATCTGGTGTGGCCACCAGCTGCATTAAGTGCTGCAGTGCATCTCCTCTTGATGGACTGCACCAGATTTGCCAGTTCTTGCTGTGAGATGTTACCCCACTCTTCCTTCAAGGCACCTGCAAGTTCCTGGACATTTCTGGGGGGGAATGGCCCTTGCCCTCGCCCTCCGATCCAACAGGTCCCAGAAGTGCTCAATGGGATAGAGATCCGGGCTCTTAGCTGGCCATGGCAGAACACTGACATTCCTGTCTTGCAGGAAATCATGCACAGCACATGGAGGGCTGTGCGGCGCCCCAAAGAAATGCCACCACACACCATGACTGACCCACCGCCAAACCGGTCATGCTGGAGGATGTTGCAGGCAGCAGAACGTTCTCCACGGCGTCTCCAGACTCTGTCACGTCTGTCACGTGTGCTCAGTGTTAACCTGCTTTCATCTGTGAAGAGCACAGGGCGGCAGTGGTGAATTTGCCAATCTTGGTGTTCTCTGGCAAATGCCAAACGTCCTGCACGGTGTTGGGCTGTAAGCACAACCCCCACCTGTGGACGCCAGGCCCTCATACACCCTCATGGAGTCTGTTTCTGACCGTTTGAGCAGACACATGCACATTTGTGGCCTGCTGGAGGTCATTTTGCAGGGCTCTGGCAGTGCTCCTCCTGCTCCTCCTTGGACAAAGGCAGAGTTAGCGTTCCTGCTGCTGGGTTGTTGCCCTCCTACGGCCTCCTCCACGTCTCCTGATGTACTGGCCTGTCTCCTGGTAGCGCCTCCATGCTCTGGACACTACGCTGACAGACACAGCAAACCTTCTTGCCACAGCTCGCATTGATGTGCCATCCTGGATGAGCTGCACTACCTGAACCACTTGTGTGGGTTGTAGACTCCGTCTCATGCTACCACTAGAGTGAAAGCACCGCCAGCATTCAAAAGTGACCAAAACGTCAGCCAGGAAGCATAGGAACTGAGAAGTGGTCTGTGGTCCCCACCTGCAGAACCACTCCTTTATTGGCAGTGTCTTGCTAATTGCCAATAATTTCCACCTGTTGTCTATTCCATTTGCACAACAGCATGTGACATTTATTGTCAATCAGTGTTGCTTCCTAAGTGGACAGTTTGATTTCACAGAAGTGTGATTGACTTGGAGTTACATTGTGTTGTTTAAGTGTTCCCTTTATTTTTTTGAGCAGTGTGTGTATATATATATATATGGGCAGTACTCAGTGATGTCACTTAGTGAAAGTTTGGGAGCAGTGTGCAGCGCTTTCCATAAATTCATCTGCGAAAAGTACCTGGATGTGCGTATGTTCTTCAGCTTTTGTACAGATCCATATATGGCAATGGTCTATTTGCATGTAGGCTACTGCTGCTCTGATTGGTTATGCCGCACCTGTCTGTGAAGAGTAAGGGCTGAACAGAATCCTTCTCCGATGCGTTCTGCCTACCAAAAAATCTCTTGCATAGTTAGTTTAGGATACTAAGTAGGTTGCATTGAAAGTGGCTAATATTGTGTTGATTCGATCACAATTCCCACAGTAAAGGGAAACGTTCATAGTGTTAACTAAGGAGGAAAGTCTGGAAAGTTAAGTGAAATTCAATCTCGTGCTTTTCTTTGCAGGCTGATATTTCTACTGTGTCGCACCTGTGCACACTCACAGTTTAGAGGGAACATTGGTATTGTCCAGAGAGATTCCTGTTAATCACTCACCACGTTAGGTCATCAGATGCTCCAAAACATGTCTCTACAAAAACGGACGCTAGCTAGATACGTTTTTTTTCCTCGTTGGACCTGCGTTTACAATTTTCATGATTGCAAGGCGTCCTGATATCTTTTCCAACTGTCCAGTTATCTGGTTTTAATGTCATTCTAGAATGCCCTTCTAGCCAATCAGAAATGAGTATACTTCAACGCTGTAGTATAACATGATATCATGTAGAAAACATGAACGTTCTACCTGATGGTCAGTGTCTGAAACCAGGTAAAATATATTTGAATGATAGGAGATATGAGTGCGTTGGAGCCACCGGCTTTAAGAGTCTGGAGATGCTTGATGTCATGTGGTCGTGGTTCTGACTCTGTCTCTGACATTCCCAGGTGAGTGTGCATAACGTCTACATCTTCCCTGGGATCCCGTCTCTCTTGGAGAGAGCCTTCAACGGTCTGGAGCACCTGTTCGCTGGCTCAGGGACCACCTTCCACACACGAGAGGTGAGGTGACCAACCGTCTGACTCCACTACAATACAGTCGACAGGACGTTTTCAACAGACAAACGTCGCTTCACTCCTGGTCCTGGAGACCCACAGGGTGTGCAGGCTTGTGTTCCATCTCAGATTTAACACCTCTGACTCAAGTTATGGACTAATCAAGACCTTGATGAGCTGAATCAGCTGTGTTTGTGCTGGGCTGGAGCAAAGCCTGCACAGGACCACTGCTGCAATGGATGCCTACTATAATGTTATGTATTCCCCGTGTTGTGTTGTAGGTGTTTGTGGATGCAGACGAGGCGTTGATCGCCCCGGTGCTGACCCGCCTGCAGGCGGGCTGGGGGAAGAGGGTGGCTCTGGGCTCCTACCCTGACTGGCTTAGTAACTACCATCGGGTCAGGCTGGTGCTGGATTCAGACAGCTCTGAGGAGGTGGAGAAGGCCCGGGCTCAGCTGCTGGAGGAGATGCCCAAAGGCAGTGTGGTTCCCCTGGTCACGGACCCTGTGTCCATCGCTACTGAGGAGGTCTACACCCTGGCCAACAGCGGTGTGTGTGTGTGAGAGACCAAAGGAGGGAGGGGTGGTGGAGGGGGGGACAGGTAGAGTACCCATAAAAAATGACAGTGACAACATTTCCCATGATTCCAACTGTCTGTATGAACTCCATTTCCCATAGGCACACCACTGGGTGATAAAGTGGCAAACGCTCTGAAGACCATAGAGACTGCTCTGGATCAGTATTCGGCAGGGGAGATCTGTGTGGGCTTCAATGGAGGCAAAGACTGCACTGCTCTTCTACATCTATATTACGCTGCACTGAAACGGTGAGAGAGAGAGAGAAGGCAATAGACAGTTTTCTGTCTACACAGAATGAAGGAATGGAGACAATATGTGACTTTTAACCCATATTGTGTTCTCCTGTCTGAATTGATTGTTTACTGGGAAAATCTACCTCGTATTTATTCTCTCTCTCCCCCCATCCCCCACAGGCGGTATCCGGAGGGTAAGGACAAGGTAAAAGCTCTGTACATTCGCATCGTCTCTCCCTTCCCAGAGATGGAGAGATTCCTCCAGGACACAATAAAGAGGTAAGCTATCGGTCTCTGTAGTTAGCGTTAGCATCGCTAGGTCGTTTCCTCAATCCCTATATACTGCACCTCTGTTAGCTACAGTGGGGCAAAAGTATTTAGTCAGCCACCAATTGTGCAAGTTCTCCCACTTAAAAAGATGAGAGGCCTGTAATTTTCATCATAGGTACAGTTCAACTATGACAGAAAAATGAGAAGAAAAAAATCCAGAAAATCACATTGTAGGATTTTTAATGAATTTATTTGCAAATTATGGTGGAAAACTTTTGTTATTGACCAAATACTTATTTTCCACCATAATTTGCAAATAAATTCATTAAAAATCCTACAATGTGATTTTCTGGATTTTTTTCTTCAAAGTACTGTATGTACTTTTTTTCTGTCTCCAACAGGTCTGTGTATGGTTGTAGCTTGGTTGTAGCTTCATCTGCATTGCATCTTTTGAGTTTGAGTAAAACTCTGATAATAAAATGTATTACAGTATTATTATACAGAGACTTTGGCTCACTATTTAGCAGAGCTCCATCCTGTCTCCCATAGATATGACCTGGAGATTTTCTCAGTGGAGGGCAGTATTCGGCAGGCATTGAGTGAGGTACAGGAGAGGAGGCCAGAGCTGAGAGCTGTGTGTATGGGCACCAGGAGGAGTGACCCCTACTCACACACACTCACACCCATGTGTCTCACTGACCCTGGATGGCCAGACTACATGAGGGTCAACCCCCTGCTGGTGAGACATGATGCTTGCAATGTTCCCTTTCTGAGGGTGTGTGTGTGATATATTTATAATAAAATACATCTAAATTTAAATGTATTTATATAGCCCTTCTTACATCAGCTGATATCTCAAAGTGCTGTACAGAAACCCAGCCTAAAACGCCAAACAGCAAGCAATGCAGGTGTTGAAGCACGGTGGCTAGGAAGAACTCCCTAGAAAGGCCAAAACCTAGGAAGAAACCTAGAGAGGAACCAGGCTATGAGGGGTGGCCAGACCTCTTCTGGCTGTGCCGGGTGGAGATTGTAACAGAACATGGCCAATATGTTCAAATGTTCATAAATGACCAGCATGGTCAAATAATAATAATCACAATAGTTGTCGAGGGTGCCGCAAGTCAGCACCTCAGGAGTAAATGTCAGTTGGCTTTTCATAGCTGATCATTGAGAGTATCTCTACCGCTCCTGCTGTTTCTAGAGAGTTGAAAACAGCAGGTCTGGGACAGGTAGCACGTCCGGTGAACAGGTCAGGGCTCCATAGCCGCAGGCAGAACAATTGAAACTGGAGCAGCAGCACGGCCAGGTGGACTTGGGACAGCAAGGAGTCATCATGCCAGGTAGTCCTGAGGCATGGTCCTAGGGCTCAGGTCCTCCGAGAGAGAGAGAGAATTAGAGAGAGCATACTTAAATTCACACAGGACACCAGATAAGACAGGAAAAGTACTCCAGATATAACAAACTGACACAAACTTAAACGTAAACACAAACTACTGCAGCATAAATACTGGAGGCTGAGACAGGAGGGGTCAGGAGACACTGTGGCCCCATCCGATGATACCCCCGGACAGGGCCAAACAAGAAAGATATAACCCTACCCACTTTGCCAAAGCACAGCCCCCACACCACTAGAGGGATATCTTCAACCACCAACTTACCATCCTGAGACAAGGCCGAGTATAGCCCACAAAGATCTCCGCCACAGCACAACCCAAGGGGGGCGCCAACCCGGACACGAAGATCGTGCTCTCATGCTCTCTCTTCCTCACTCTCTTTTTCCTTCTCTCTCTCTTGTCTCCCTCCCTCCTCTCTCTGTGTCTCTCTCCCCCTTCTTTCTTGGTTTCTCTCCCTCTCTCTCTCTCTCTGTCTCCATCAGGACTGGACGTATCATGATATCTGGTCATTCCTGAGGACTCTATATGTGCCCTACTGTATTCTATATGATAAAGGGTAAGAAGACATACACACCATAATCAAGCATGTTCTCTGTTTCCTCTCACTGTCTACTCCCCCGTCCTAGTCTCTGACTGAGTCCTCTGTCTGTCTCCTGACAGGTACACCTCATTGGGCAGCATGGACAACACCTGCCGAAACCCCGCCCTCCAAGTGGTGGATGGGAGGGGCGTGAGCCGCTATAGACCTGCCCACCACTTGGAGAATGAGGAAATGGAGCGCAACTCACGTGAATGATGTTTGTAACGTTATGTCCTGATCTTTTATCCGCCCTTCCTGTTTGGGGCTCCAGGTAAGAGATGCTTGTAGGGACAGACCTAGGATCAGCATATCCTCCTCAAATCCCAACCTTAACCATTAGACAAAACTGAACATACAGGCAACTTCTGAAGAGAAGAGGGGAGGAAGGAAGGAAGAGAAGAGTGAAGGAAAGAGGAAACCGATTGAGGAAAGTGGAACAGACAAAGAACCAGAGACTGATCGCAGAATGAGTGAATTTTGAAGGAAAGGTGTGTGTTTGAGTGGAAAATGTGTATGTGTGTATGTCTGAGTGGCTTAGAATCTAATGATATGGATTTACATGGTTTGTAATAAAATATAGATCTGTCAAGTTTACTTATTGATTAATTATTGGCAAGAGATTGAAGGTGCTGATGAGAAAGGGGGAGGAAGAGTAATTATTCTGTTGTACATTTGAACAATGTTCATGATTTTACACGACAAGCTATGTCTTTTAATCTACGCTGAGCGTACAAAACATTAGGAACACCTTCCTAATATTGAGTTGCACCTCCATTTTCCCTCAGATCAGCTGCAATTGGTTGGGGCATGGACTCTACAAGGTGTCAAGCGTTCCACAGGGATGCCATGTTGACTTCAATGCTTCCCACAGTTCTGTTAAGTTGGCTGGATGTCCTTTGGGTGGTGGACCATTTTTGATACACAGGAAACTGTTGTGAAAAACCCAGCAACGTTGCAGTTCTTAACACTCAAACCAGGGCGCCTGGCACGTCCTACCATGGCACGTTTAAAGGCACTTCAATATTTACTCTTGCCCATTCACCCTTTGAATGCACACACAATGTCTCAAGGCTTAAAATCCTTCTTTAACCTGTCTCCTCCCCTTCATCTAAACTGATTGAAGTGGATTTAACATGTGACCTCAATAAGGGATCATAGCTTTCACCTGGTCAGTCCATGTCATGGAAAGAGCAGGTGTTCTTAATGTTTTGGACACAGTATATATTATAGCATATTTGTATACTGCAGTGGAGGCACGTGGGAAGTGCTATGAGACGGGTTCATTGTAATGGCTGGAATGGAATCAAACATAGGGAAACTACATTTTTCACCCATTACAATGAGCCGGTTTTCCTATACCTCCTCCCACCAGCCTCCACTGATATATTGTATATACTGTGCATTATTTTGAGTGGGGTATGAGAGGGAGTGTGAAAGAGACTAGGAACGATGAAGGGAGGGAGAAAAGTTCTGAATGTGTTGGAGGCTCACCAGCAGGTCTGGCTGCTCCTCTGAGAACATGTTTTGACATTTCAATCATTTGGTAGATGCTCTAATCCAGAGCGATTTACAATTAGTGCATTCATCTTAAAGTAGCTTGGTGATACACATCACAATTGTATCAAATACATTTTCTCTCAACAAAGGATCAGCAAAGTCAGTGCTAGTAGGAAAAGACGTGTTTTTTGGGGGCGTCGTGAGCGTTATTTAAGATACTCTTCAAAGAGGCCCGGTTTCATGATGCGAGCTTCGACTGGAAGTTAGTGGAGTGTGCGGGGGAGCAGGGTGACATGAGAGAACCTGGGAAGGTTGAACACCAGGTGGGCTGCAGCCTTCTGGATAAGTTGCAAGGCTTTGATGGTACAAGCGGGGAGCCCAGCCAACAGCGAGTTGCAGTAGTCCAGATGGGAGATGACAAGTGCCTGGATTAGGACCTGCGCCGCTTCCTGTGTGAGGAAAGGTCGTACTCTACGGATGTTGTAGAGCATAAACCTGCAGGAGCCAGTCACTGCTTTGATGTTTGCAGAGAATGACAGGGTGTTGTCCAGGGTCACGCCAGGGTTCTTTGCACCCTGGGAGGGGGACACCGTGGAGTTGTAAACCATGACGGAGAGGTCTTGGAGTGGGCAGGCCTTCCCTGGGAGGAGTAGCAGCTCCGTTTTGTTGCGCTTGAGGTGGTGGGATCACATCCAAGCTGAGATGTCTGCCAGGCACACAGAGATGCGTGTCGCCACCTGGGTGTCAGAAGGGGGGAAGGAGAAGTAGTTGAGCAATAAAAGGAGAGCCCATGTGAGGATATGACGGAGCAGAGTGACTTGGTGTAAAGATGGAGAGTAGAGGGCCTAGAACCGAGTCTAATGACCCACACAAACACACTCTGGTGTGTATGCACTCACACAAACACTCTCTGGTGTGTAGACACACCCGTATTTAATGAGACTACAGACTTTAGACTGAGATAACGTGTCCTATATTTGTGTCTGCGTTGTGTGCTGATCTAGAGATACCTTATCTACAGAGTAATACAGGTCATTACAACAGAGACTTTTTGTTGTCAACATTTACACGTCTTTATTATGGTTCTGGCCCAGATGATTTGGTTTACGGTCGCAACGGTCTAAATCACTGCGTCGTTTTAGACCGTTGAGGAGTCACAACAGCACCGAGGTCGATCCCAGGCTGTGTCACAGCTGCCATGACCGGGAGACGAATGAGGCGTCACAACAGCACCGAGGTCGATCCCAGGCTGTGTCACAGCTGCCGTGACCGGGAGACGAATGAGGCGTCGCAACAGCACCGAGTTCGATCCCAGGCTGTGTCACAGCTGCCGTGACCGGGAGACGAATGAGGCGTCGCAACAGCACCGAGTTCGATCCCAGGCTGTGTCACAGCTGCCGTGACCGGGAGACGAATGAGGCGTCGCAACAGCACCGAGGTCGATCCCAGGCTGTGTCACAGCTGCCGTGACCGGGAGACGAATGAGGCGGCGCAACAGCACCGAGGTCGATCCCAGGCTGTGTCACAGCTGCCGTGACACGAATGAGGCGTCACAACAGCACCGAGGTCGATCCCAGGCTGTGTCACAGCTGCCGTGACACGAATGAGCCGTCACAACAGCACCGAGGTCGATCCCAGGCTGTGTCACAGCTGCCGTGACCGGGAGACGAATGAGGCGGCGCAACAGCACCGAGTTCGATCCCAGGCTGTGTCACAGCTGCCGTGACCGGGAGACGAATGAGGCGGCGCAACAGCACCGAGGTCGATCCCAGGCTGTGTCACAGCTGCCGTGACACGAATGAGGCGGCGCACAGTTGGCCCAGCGTCGTCCGGATTAGGGGAGGGTTTGGCCCAGCGTCGTCCGGATTAGGGGAGGGTTTGGCCCAGCATCGTCCGGATTAGGGGAGGGTTTGGCCCAGCGTCGTCCGGATTAGGGGAGGGTTTGGCCCAGCGTCGTCCGGATTAGGGGAGGGTTTGGCCCAGCGTCGTCCGGATTAAGGGAGGGTTTGGCCCAGCGTCGTCCGGATTAGGGGAGGGTTTGGCCCAGCGTCGTCCGGATTAGGGGAGGGTTTGGCCCAGCGTCGTCCGGATTAGGGGAGGGTTTGGCCCAGCGTCGTCCGGATTAGGGGAGGGTTTGGCCCAGCGTCGTCCGGATTAGGGGAGGGTTTGGCCGGCTGGGATGTTCTTGTCCCATCGCGCTCTAGCAACTCCATGTGGTGGGCTGGGTGCCTGCAAGCTGACGACGATTGCCAGTTGGACCGTGTTTCCTCAGACACGTTGGTGCGGCTGGCTTCCGGGTTAACGAGCAGTGTGTCAAGAAGCAGTGTGGCTTGGCAGGGTTGTGTTTTGGAGGGCGCATGACTTTCGCCACTCCTGTGTCCGTAGTGGAGTTGCAGCGATGGGTCAAGACTAACTATCAATTGGATATAAAAAGGGGTCAAATAAAACACACATAGGGCTCTATTTTATCAGATCCTTTTTAGCCAACATCTGCATAACGCTTGTTTTGGCCGTGTCGGCGGTGGAACTGCATTAGGGTGGCAGGTAGCCTAGCAGTTAAAGCATTGGAACAGTCACTGAAAGGTTGTTGGTTCAAATCCCTGAGCCGACAGAAATCTGTCTGTGCCCTTGAGTAAAGCGCTTTAACCTTAATTGCTCCTGTAAGTTGCTCTGGATAAGAGCATCAGCTAAATGACTCAAATGTAAATCTACAAGCAGCTCCTGGAATTATACCATTAACAGAAATCCCATGCAGATTTGTTGGAACACTGAGTGTGAGATATAGACTAATCTACACCTTGATTAGGATGATAGAAAACCTCATTATTCCATTTAATGATTTTTCAATTTGAGCATGATTCTTTCTGTATAGCCTACACTTTCTGGTTCTGAACTTCTGACGTGAGTGGGGCGGGGGTGTGGCTTCGTGACAATGATCGCAAGAGCAGCTGTTCACTGTTTTAACTGGTCCAACCCAGCTCCACCTCCAACATGCCAAAACATTAGCTATGCAGATGTCTGCTATCGCTTGATGTGATTTCATCCATATGGGCCTTAATATATAGTATATGGTGCAATCTAAAACGGCATAGAATTAAAAAGTCCTACAGCTACTGCAAAGTAGTCTAATCTACATTAAAATTCCACGACAAAGACATACCCATAAAGATCCTATTAAATTACAAGAAACCCTCAAAGTTCCAGAATATTGACATATAATTATAATTAGGCCTACAGTTTATACACATTTTCTGTATATCTTCCAAAATATATGCAAACAGACAAATGTCTCAATGTTTGTTTTCCTAGAAAGCGTTATGATGCATTATCCATACTCGTTACATTTACAACTTGCCTAAGTCCTAGCGTCAACGGATTTCAGCCAGTGGATGGCTGTGGATTGATTGCATTTGTTTGTATGGAATGTTAATAATAATAATTGATGTAACTTTTATAGTGCTTTTCTTTTCAGAAAATGTCAGTGCATAAAAAGCAAACAACAAATGTAAATTTAGATGGTAGAGATGGAGATTGAATATTCCTTTGGCTTCGGATGAAAGGTTGGGCGTTAAGGCAGTTTGGATTGAAAGGCGGCAGTGTTGCTTCAGGAGAAAGGCTGGGAGATGAGGCAGTTTGGATTGGAAAGGCAGTGTGGCTTCAGGAGAAAGGCTGGGCGGAAAGGCAGTGTTGCTTCAGGAGCAAGGCTGGGAGATGAGGCAGTTTGGATTGGAAAGGCAGTGTGGCTTCAGGAGAAAGGCTGGGCGGAAAGGCAGTGTTGCTTCAGGAGAAAGGCTGGGAGATGAGGCAGTTTGGATTGGAAAGGCAGTGTTGCTTCAGGAGAAAGGCTGGGAGATGAGGCAGTTTGGATTGGAAAGGCAGTGTGTCTTCAGGGGAGGGGGCATCGATGGTAGAGCCAGAGAGAAACAGACAGTCTGACAAACAGGCCTAGAGTGCTTCATCAGTACACCACATCTGCTTCTCCTACGGTCAGTTCCTCCATAGGACCCACTCCTCCATAGCTACTGCTCCTCCACTGCCCAACATGTAGCACCCACCTAGGTGATGCCACATCTGCTTCTCCTACGATCAGTTCCTCCATAGGACCCACTCCTCCATAGCTACTGCTTCTCCACTCCCCAACATGTAGCACCCACCTAGGTGATGCCACAGCTGCTGAAAAGTTGAACTTCTTGGGAATATTATTGGCAGTTAATTAGAACAAATATTTGAATAATTTCACTTAAAATGGCTGGCTAGATAGCTACTAAACATAATGTGCAGATAACCTTCAAATTCATTGTTTTACACTACCTTCACATCACACTGGCTGGACATGGTTGACCCTGACCAAAATGGCGTCATAAGACCATGTCCATTCTGTTATTCTAATTCCTAATTATATGGAAATATCTGTGCCATTAAGCAAAACATACAGAAGAAAGGTTTTAAATACGTCTCCCTCTCTCACAGAACAGTTGATTCAGGATGGGACAGCATTCATTTTACAGTAGGTCTAAGATGCAGTTTCAGTGTCCAACCTCACGGGAGCGTTGTTCTCACGTTTTTCATTTAGCCCTTTGATTACAATAAATGACCCTTTCTGTTTTCAAGCGTGACTGAATCCCGGCGTATGGATTCTCCTCTCCCCGCCAGGAGATTAGTCTATGCTCCGGCAGCAGGGATCGATACAGGCCAATCTAATCAAGCGGGTCGCTTACGAGGCCTCCCCAGGCCTCACACAATGTTACAGCATCAATCACCTTCTCAGCCCTCGCTCTGTCTCACTCCCGTGTCCCCCAACTTCACTGGTCTGGGTGTTATGGTGTGATGAGATTATTATTAATAAGAGCGACAATAAGATGAGATATTACAATTATAAAGGTAATGGTGTTAGATTGTGGGACTTGATAGGAGATTGTCTGGAATATGATGTAGGTATATTTGGAGTGATTACTTTATATTGGTTAAGATGCTTGTCAATTACAAATGTAGTGTGTGTGTGTGGCACGTGTTCAGTATGTAATTATTTCAGAGAAGCAGGTGTCCACCTCTTCCCCAAGATCTACCCCATACCCTCTCTCTCCTCCATCCTCATATCCCTCCCTTTCCTTCATCACTCCCTCTCCCCTGCTGACCCTTATTCCCTCTAGTCTTTAATGTTCAACTTTCAGAGTTTACCGTCTCATAAACAGGAGCTAGATGGTGCCAATCTTTCCCATTTGTCTGGGATGGAGCCTGCAGATTTCCCATAATGCATATTGCTGAATTTATTTACTCAACAGATGCCATGAAAAACAGACACAGCTTGACTTTAGACCACTGTTGATGTCAAAAAGGTGTGAAAAATCTGACCGACTTGGATTTGGTAGAGAGCTATTGCCTTAATGTCCCCAGACATAAGTGTTCTTCAGATAGTGTTCTATAGAAGAACGTCTCTAATCCAATTGCATGCTGGCTCTGTGTTAGAGGAGACAGAGGCAGCATGAGACAGCGATTCGGCTCCCTGTCCTGAGAGATGCTGAACACTCAGGATGAATGGATTCTCAGTTGTTAGAAATCATCTGGAGAGGAGCGAGAGCTTTGAGTCTATGCAAATCACAAACTGATCAGCATGTAAAGTCGACCAACAGGAACACAAATGTGATGTTCAGTATCAAAGTGTCACATTTAAAGGGGATGAAAGTGAGAGAGAGCTCTTTGAACCATCTCATGTGAGGTGTGACTGAGTGAGGTGATTTAAATTTGTCTAGCTTTGGTTTCTACCCATAATGGTATTCTCATAATCTCAGGTTTGACACAGTTCTGAGTTCACTTAATAAAACCTAGACCCCTGCTTGTATTGGGGTACATGAAGGAGTTTCTGAAAAGACTTTCAAACCAGACATCACAGGGTTCATTCAAAGTAAATGCAGCATGGCTTACAGATTCAATACCAGTTTTCTGAAACTGATGAGAAAATTCAGAGATTGGATTTGTGGGGTTCATGTTTTGTACTGAGAACATTAACACAGCAAAATGTATCCAGAAGGGAATTGCAACGTCCTTCAGATTGTCGCTATTAAAGTAAGGACGTTGCGACTCAGTGAACGGTAGGCCTAGATAAGGATTTGATTGGGCAAGAACGTCTTGACCGATTGGTCAGTTTGTGTGTAACAGTCCATTGCCCTGTAAAGACTGAACAAACACGAGAGCTTTGTGAAGTTATAAAAATTACGTCATGGTAAAAACCACCTTCTCACTTGGTTTTGAACGCAGCATGACACTGATCTATACAACTAATTGAATACAAATGTCACTGAACTTGTGTTCAAAGAATGTCTTGCCATTTCTCAGTAACCGAAAATATCACACAACTTGTCTGTTAATGAATTAAACATGTTTAATAGTATATGGTATGTCTGCTCTAAATAAAGTTAAGCTATTCAAAAACCCACTGGAATGTCAAATAAAGAGAAAATGTGTATAAATTCTCCTAATAGGTTTCAGAAACTTAAGCATATAAATTACTGTAATGTGGCTGGTGCGGCTGTTTTTATAGATGCATACAACCTTTATTTAAAGTGACTCACCTGACTATCACCGGTCATGCAGCACGACAGGGATGACAACATTTCCCCTGTAATTTGTAAAGGGAATCAGAAAAGGACATTTACCACTATGGTGGAAATGACAAGATTATGTTCTAATGCTGTTATTGCATCAAATGGTTGTTTTATGGAACAGAATAAGGGGGTTGTTAGAACACTCATCACTGTGTGTTCTACTGAGGAAGGGGCCTCTGGAAGATTTACCATGTCTTTGGGTGATACCCCATTCCAGAGCATGAGTTAATGTTTTTGTACTGGAGTACCAGGGGGAGATGGCTCCAGTATGGAGTTGGGGGCCAGACCCTGGTCTCTACACAATGAGAACTGTTTTTACTGTCTGCTGTGAGTTATAAGTATATTTCATACAAATCTTAACCTTGTGACCCATTCCATACATCTGTTGTTTGTCATGTAGACTGAATGGACTTTGCTATAAAATGCTGTGGATGAAACCAGCTGGTTGATTTCTCAGTGATCACCTCCAGGGGTGATTACTGACCAGCTCCATTACTGCACTAATTAAATAAAGTTTGATTGTTATGAAATCTAAAATTCTCTCCTTTTGATTACAATAATTCCACTACACCACTTAAAACACAGTAGTCCTCCAATGTCTCTGTACAGACTGAACAAACACATGAGAACTTAGTGAAGTTACCTCGAGACAATGAATCATAATGAAGACCATAACCCAGTTATCTAGTAACTAAACTTGCATGTAAAGAATGTAATGTGTCTCTGAATGTTCACACGCAATTCTCAGACTTTCCTTACCTCTGAAAACAAGTTAAAAATACAACTAAACATAAGAAGATTCAATAATGCAATAATGGGACTTTAATAAATAATAATGGTTTGATGACAATTGCAGTAATTCCTACTTCAACAATAACATGTAATTTGCTTGTTATCATTTGCAAAAGGTAGTGACTCAAAATCTGAATTGGAAATGGAAACTCAAATGAACTTTAGCTCTGTTTTACGGGTGGCATCCAATGATGGCTGCTGATGACGCATAGTTAGATGTGGATATTTGTATGGCTGCACGCAACCTTTACATAACTATTTACATAGACTCACCTGAGTTTCAGAGGTCATACAGCACGACAGAGAAGACACACCTGAGTATCAGAGGTCATACAGCACTACAGAGAAGAAACACCTGAGTATCAGAGGTCATACAGCACGACAGAGAAGACACACCTGAGTATCAGAGGTCATACAGCACGACAGAGAAGAAACACCTGAGTATCAGAGGTCATACAGCACGACAGAGAAGACACACCTGAGTATCAGAGGTCATACAGCACGACAGAGAAGAAACACCTGAGTATCAGAGGTCATACAGCACGACAGAGAAGACACACCTGAGTATCAGAGGTCATACAGCACAACAGAGAAGAAACACCTGAGTATCAGAGGTCATACAGCACGACAGAGAAGACACACCTGAGTATCAGAGGTCATACAGCAAGACAGAGAAGAAACACCTGAGTATCAGAGGTCATACAGCACGACAGAGAAGAAACACCTGAGTATCAGAGGTCATACAGCACGACAGAGAAGACACACCTGAGTATCAGAGGTCATACAGCACGACAGAGAAGAAACACCTGAGTATCAGAGGTCATACAGCACGACAGAGAAGACACACCTGAGTATCAGAGGTCATACAGCACGACAGAGAAGAAACACCTGAGTATCAGAGGTCATACAGCACGACAGAGAAGACACACCTGAGTATCAGAGGTCATACAGCACGACAGAGAAGAAACACCTGAGTATCAGAGGTCATACAGCACGACAGAGAAGACACACCTGAGTATCAGAGGTCATACAGCACAACAGAGAAGAAACACCTGAGTATCAGAGGTCATACAGCACGACAGAGAAGACACACCTGGATCAACACTATACCGGTGAGGTTATTATAACTTTTTTTATGTGTTGGTGACTGTAGAACTTCACCATTATTACATTCAAATGGTTATTGGTAGCTAAGCAAAGATTAATCTTTAAGCTTTGTTTTTTAAATTATCCTCCGAAAAGAAAAGATGTGTGAATTGTGTGCTTGTTCAAATACTTGCTGAATCTGGCTGAATCTTTTGGTTAGAAAGAGGAAAGTCTGATTTAAAGCAGCTTATTGTGAACTCAAACTGATATCTTTATGTTTTAGAATCCATCCTAGAAACACCAAGAACTATGGCACAATCTACAGGAAATAGTCTCTCTATCATCACCTGGAACACTTGTGGTGTTAAACCAACAAAACGGTACCCAAATAAATTGATTGATATCGTAAACCATCTTGAGAAACAGAAGGCTGATATAATCTTTCTTCAAGAAACTCGAATTGGACCAAACTGCTATAAAGAGACTGAAAAAGTGAGATATTGGTTATTTTACTTTACAGTTTACTCTCCGAGTAGCAAAGGAGTGGCCATACTGGTGAATAAAAAACTAAAACCACACTATGAGTACATCTGCCATGATGAAGACTACGCTGGTGGCTACATTGTCCTGTTCTGTCAGATGTATGGTCAACTCTTCACTCTTGTGAACGTGTACAATCACAAAGAAGACAAGAAAGTACTGGGGAGGCTGTCCCAGTATCTTCAGGAGATGAAGATTGGAACTTTAGTGATTGGAGGGGATTTCAACACAGTCTTGGACCTCGACTTTGACAAGCGTACAACATCTGAACATAGACGGCACACATCCCTACGACCTTTCCTGCAGAGTTTCATTTCCTCAATGAACCTCCAAGACACATGGGCAAGACTACAACCAACAGAAGAAGCCTTCACTCGTTCTCAGGGCACCAGCCACTCCCGGATAGATATGTTCTTCATGCAACAGGACAAAGCCACATTTGCTCAGAGCTGTGAGATTCACACTGACTCAGGGATTTCAGATCACAACCCTGTGTCTCTGAAGATCCTCGTTCCTAAAATAGGAAGCACGTTAACAGATGTTCATGAAAAGCTGAGGAAGTTGGGCGATGGTGGACAAAAAGTCAAGAACAAATTAGATAGAAGAGCAGGAAAAATCAGTGGAGCAGAAGTCCTAGTGGCGATAAAATCCCTGGCTGACTCAACACAATCCCCACCATATGAGGTGGTGACTTCAGGGTCAATTGACTATACACGATCCCCATCGAGGTCAGATGATGTCAGACAATCACCATTGAGGTCAGATGACTATAGACAATCAACAAAACATGAACCATATGATAGATGTCTAACTCCATCTCCATATAATGCAAGACTCCAAATGGAGTCAGATCACTACAGACAATCCCCATACTGGCGGTCAGATGATTCCAAACAATCACGGTCAGATGATTCCAAACAATCACGGTCAGATGGTTCCATACGATCGCGGTCAGATGATTCCAGACGATCACGGTCAGATGATTCCAGACTATCACGGTCAAGATCAGATGATTCCAGACGATCACGGTCAGATGATTCCAGACTATCACGGTCAAGATCAGATGATTCCAGACGATCACGGTCAAGATCAGATGATTCCAGACGATCACGGTCAAGATCAGATGATTCCAGACGATCACGGTCAAGATTAGATGATTCCAGACGATCACCATTAAGGTCAGATAAATACAGACAATCACCATCAAGGTCAGATGATTCCAGGCGATCACCATCAAGGTCAGATGATTCCAGAATATCACCATCAAGGTGGTCAGATGACTCCAGACAAGCAACACTATATGATTTGAGTTCAAATGACTACAGACAATCACCATCAATGTGGTCAGATGACTATAGACAATCAACAAAACATGATAGATGTCTAACACCATCTCCACACGATACACAACGCCAGATGGAGTCAGATCATTCCAGACAATCACCATGCATGCAGTCAGATGATTCCAGGCGATCACGGACAGATGATTCCAGACTATCACTGTCAAGATCAGATGATTCCAGACGATCACCATCAATGTGGTCAGATGACCCCAGACAATCACCACAATGTGAACCACATGATTCAAGATTAGATGATTCCACACACTCAACACTATATAAATCAGCATTAGATAATCTTATGGAAATAGAAAGATTAAAACACTATTACAATGAAGTACTTAGAGAAAATAAAATAATCCCTAAAGGATTCAACAGAGAGCACAAACTATTTGCAACAGTACTTGCCAACCGTCTGCAGAACTACTTGGAACCTTTATTAAAAGAAAGGACCAAGACACCCCTATGTCCACATTGCACTGTTACTTTGGTCATCAATGGCAAAACACAGATCAATTTGAAGTTCTTAAGCATTGCAATTAAATCAATCTCATTACAAAAAAAAACCGAAAGAAGAAATCCTTTTGAAGAAGGTGCTATCCCAGGACTTGGATATCTTGGGAAAGTTGCTTTTTAGGGTTGAACATTCCCGTGTTCATAGGAAACATCTACATCATGACTGTCCCCTCACCCCAGCCCTACTCAGCCTGAGTCTCAAATACATGGAGGACGAGATATCCAGAGTCATCCCCAATGTCACCACTAGCATCAGCTACCAAAGAAGGAGTCTTAAGATCTACATAGACACTCTGGGAGTAAAGTCTGTGCAGCACCACCTCTCCCACATCAGAGAGGACTGTGGGATTGAAATGAAAGAAGAATGGCAGAATTAAGATCTGAAATTACTGTGATTTGACATATATAAGGACAAAACTAATTTGGAATATGTTAAAGCACACATTTTGCAGACTGGAAAGAGAACTGCATAGGAAATATATATTAAATGATCCTGATTGCATTTCTTCTATATGTATTAGAAGCATAGACATATACACTACCAGTCAAAAGTTTGGACACACCTACTCATTCAAGGGTTTTTCTTTATTTGTAATATTTTCTACATTATAGAATAATAGTGAAGACATCAAAGCTATGAAATAACATATATGGAATCATGTAGTAACCAAATAAGTGTTAAACAAATATACATTAATATTTGAGATACTTAAGATAGCCACCCTTTGCCTTGACAGCTTTGCACACTCTTGGCATTCTCTCAACCGGCTTCATGAGGTAGTCATCTGGAATGCTTTTCAATCAACAGGTGTGCCTTGTTAAAGTTAATTTGTGGAATTTCTTTCCTTCTTAATGCGATTGAGCCAATCAGTTGTGTTGTGATAAGGTGTGTGTGGGTGGGGGGGGGGTATACAGAATATAGCCCCATATTATGGCAAGAACAGCTGAAATAAGCAAAGAGAAATGACAGTCCATCGTTACTTTAAGACCGGTTACTTTATATATATAGAGTTTTAAGTAAAGATACCTTGAAGAGAAAATTACTCAAGTAAAAGTGAAAATTACCCAGTAAAATATTATTTGAGTATGGAAAACTTCAAGAACTTTGAAAGTTTCTTCAAGTGTAGTTGCAAAAACCATCAAGCGCTATGATGAAACAGGCTCTCATGAGGACCAACACAGGAATGAAGACCCAGGGTTACCTCTGCAGCAGAGGATAAGTTCTTTAGAGTTAACAGCCTCAGAAATTGCAGCCCAAATAAATGCTTCAGAGGTCAAGTAACAGACACATCTCAACATCAACTGTTCAGAGGAGACAGTGTGAATCAGGCCTTCATGGTCGAATTGCTGCAAAGAAACCACTACTAAAAGACACCAATAAGAAGAAGAGACTTGCTTGGGCCAAGAAACACGGGCAATGGACATTAGACCGGTGGAAATTTGCCTTTTGGTCTGGAGTCCAAATTGGAGATTTATGGTTCCAACCGTCGTGTCTTTGAGACTTGGTGTGGGTGAACGGATGATCTCCGCATGTGTGGTTCCCACCGTAAAGCTTGGAGGAGGTGATGTGATGGTGTGTGGGGGTGCTTTGCTGGTGACAATGTCTGGGATTTATTTAGAATTCAAGGCACACTTAACCAGCATAGTTACCACAGCATTCTGCAGTGATACGCCATCCCATCTTGTTTGGGCTTAGTGGGACAATCATTTGTTTTTCAACAGGACAATGACCAAACACACCTCCAGACTGTGTAAGGGCTATTTGACCAAGAAGGAGAATGATGGAGTGCTGCATCAGATGATCTGGCCTCCACAATCACCTGACCTAATTGAGATGGTTTGGGATGAGTCGGACCGCAGAGTGAAGGAAAACCAGCCAACAAGTGCTCAGCATATGTGGGAAGTTCTTCAAGACTGTTGGAAAAGCATTCCAGGTGAAGCTGGCTGAGAGAATGCCAAGCGTGTGCAAAGCTGTCATCAAGGCAAAGGGTGGCTATTTGAAGAATCTCAAATATAAAATATATTTTGATTTGTTCAACACTTTTTTGGTTACTACCAGTGTGAGTAAAAGTAAAGATACCTTCAGAGAAAAGAGAAAATGACTGAAGTAAAAGTGAAAGTTACCCAGTAAAGTACTACTTGAGTAAAAGTCTAAAAGTATCTGGTTTTAAATGTACTTAAGTACAGTGGTAGAAAAAGTACTCAATTGCCATACTTGAGTAAAAGTACAAAGTAAAAGTAAATTATATACATCAAACTCCTTATATGAAGCAAACCAGATTTTCATATTATTTTTAATTACGGACAGACAGGGGCACATTTCAAAACACAGAAATAATTTACAAACACAGTATTTGTGACTCGTGAGTCCACCAGATCAGAGGCAGTAGGGATGACAAAGTGTTCTATTGATAGTTGCCATAATTCTGTCCTGCTTTAGCATTCCAAATGTAACGAGTACCGTTAGGTGTGAGGGAAAATGTATGGAGTAAAAAGTACATTATTTACTTTAGGAATGTAGTGGAGTAAAAGTAAAAGTTGTCAAAAATATAAATAGTAAAGTACAGACACCCCCCAAAACGACTTAGTAGTACTTTACATCACTGATTACTACATGATTCCATTTGTGTTATTTCATAGTTTATGTTTTCACTATTATTCTACAATGTCGAAAATATTAAAAATAAAGATAAACCCTTGAATGACTAGGTGTTCGAAAACTTTTGACCGGTAGTGTACCTACATTACTATAATGTGGCTTTAATGGGATACTTTGGGATTTGGGCAAAATCTCCAGTCAGATGAACTCGTGGATAACATTTTTTTTGTCTCTGTGTGCAGTTTAAGAAAAATGCTAACTAGCGCTAGCGCTAGTGCAATTGCTAACTTGTGTTAGTGCAATGATCAGATACCCATAGACTTCCAGTCATTGCGCTAATGCTAGTTATCATTGGCTCACAAAACGACCTCTAACTTCATTCATAATGGACATAGAGACATAAGTTGTATCCACGAGTTCATCTGACTCTGGGGAAGTAGATAAAGGGCCTCGTTGACACAATCATGAAGTATTCCTTTAACCCTGTGATAGATCCAAATTAGGGGGGAAAAAATAGGAAAATAATGTTCTATTCTTCAGAAATACTTGTAATAGTCCTCTAATTATGAAAATAATAAAATTTTTTTATATCTAGATCTATTATATCTATTAGATCTATTCTATTATGTCTATATCTATTATATGAAAAATAATTTTCTGGAAATGTTGCAAAAATGCAACATTGGGCATCAATGGTAGTAAATACTGTATTTCTGGTAAGAAAACTGAAATTATATTAAAATGACTTCAAAATGGATAGAATGCATTTACATGTGATAGAAAATATTGTCTAATGGTATTTACATTCAGAGTGAAGTAATATTTTATCAATTTGACCAATCCAATTTCTTGTATTTTACTATAAAAAAAAAATATTTTTCTAAGTATGGAAAACATTTATCTTACCTTTAGTAATATTTGGTTGTCCTTTTTGGCTTAATTTGGAGAGATAACCAGCTCAGCATTTAACACCATAGTACCATCCAAACTCGTCATCAAGCTCAAGACCCTGGGTCTCGACCCCGCCCTGTGCAACTGGGTACTGGACTTCCTGACGGGCCTCCCCAGCTGGTGAGGGTAGGTAACAACATCTCCACCCCGCTGATCATCAACACTGGTGCCCCACAAGGGTGCGTTCTGAGCCCTCTCCTGTACTCCCTGTTCACCCACGACTGCGTGGCCATGCACGGCTCATCAAGTTTGCAGACGACACTACAGTGGTAGGCTTGATTACCAACGACGACGAGACGGCCTACAGGGAGGAGGTGAGGGCCCTCGGAGTGTGGTGCCAGGAAAATAACCTCACACTCAACGTTAACAAAACTAAGGAGATGATTGTGGACTTCAGGAAACAGCAGAGGGAGCACCCCCCTATCCACATCGATGGGACAGTAGTGGAGAGGATAGTAAGTTTTAAGTTCCTTGGCGTACACATCACAGACAAACTGAATTGGTCCACCCACACAGATAGCATCGTGAAGAAGGCGCAGCAGCGCCTCTTCAACCTCAGGAGGCTGAAGAAATTCGGATTGTCACCAAAAGCAGTCACAAACTTGCTCAGGACTTCATCAAGGATCTCTGTACTTTGCTCCGTTCATCTTTCCCTCAATCCTGACTAGTCTCCAAGTCCCAGCCACTGAAAAACATCCCCACAGCATGATGCTGCCACCACCATGCTTCACCGTAGGGATGGTGCCAGGTTTCCTCCAGACATAACGCCTGGTATTCAGGCCAAAGAGTTCAATCTTGGTTTCTCTGTCAGAGCTCTGTCAGAGTTACCATCAGGTTCTTGGTCACCTCCCCTATGAAGACCCTTCTCCGCCGACTGCACAGTTTCGCCGGGTGGCCAGCTCCAGGAAGGGTCTTGTTCGTTCCAAACTTCCTCCATTTAAGAATGATGGAGGCCACTGTGTTCTTGGGGACCTTTTAATGCTGCAAACATTTTTTGGTACACATTTAAGTAATTTACATTTAAGTCATTTAGCAGACGCTCTTATCCAGAGCGACTTACAAATTGGTGCGTTCACCTTAAGACATCCAGTGGAACAGCCACTTTACAATAGTGCATCTAAATCTTTTAAGGGGTGGGGGGGTGAGAAGGATTACTTTATCCTATCCTAGGTATTCCTGAAAGAGGTGGGGTTTCAGGTGTCTCCGGAAGGTGGTGATTGACTCCGCTGTCCTGGCGTCGTGAGGGAGTTTGTTCCACCATTGGGGGGCCAGAGCAGCGAACAGTTTTGACTGGGCTGCGCGGGAACTGTACTTCCTCAGTGGTAGGGAGGCGAGCAGGCCAGAGGTGGATGAATGCAGTGCCCTTGTTTGGGTGTAGGGCCTGATCAGAGCCTGGAGGTACTGAGGTGCCGTTCCCCTCACAGCTCCGTAGGCAAGCACCATGGTCTTGTAGCGGATGCGAGCTTCAACTGGAAGCCAGTGGAGAGAGCGGAGGAGCGGGGTGACGTGAGAGAACTTGGGAAGGTTGAACACCAGATGGGCTGCGGCGTTCTGGATGAGTTGTAGGGGTTTAATGGCACAGGCAGGGAGCCCAGCCAACAGCGAGTTGCAGTAATCCAGACGGGAGATGACAAGTGCCTGGATTAGGACCTGCGCCGCTTCCTGTGTGAGGCAGGGTCGTACTCTGCGGATGTTGTAGAGCATGAACCTACAGGAACGGGCCACCGCCTTGATGTTAGTTGAGAACGACAGGGTGTTGTCCAGGATCACGCCAAGGTTCTTAGCGCTCTGGGAGGAGGACACAATGGAGTTGTCAACCGTGATGGCGAGATCATGGAACGGGCAGTCCTTCCCCGGGAGGAAGAGCAGCTCCGTCTTGCCGAGGTTCAGCTTGAGGTGGTGATCCGTCATCCACACTGATATGTCTGCCAGACATGCAGAGATGCGATTCGCCACCTGGTCATCAGAAGGGGGAAAGGAGAAGATTAATTGTGTGTCGTCTGCATAGCAATGATAGGAGAGACCATGTGAGGTTATGACAGAGCCAAGTGACTTGGTGTATAGCGAGAATAGGAGAGGGCCTAGAACAGAGCCCTGGGGGACGCCAGTGGTGAGAGCGCATGGTGAGGAGACAGATTCTCGCCACGCCACCTGGTAGGAGCGACCTGTCAGGTAGGACGCAATCCAAGCGTGGGCCGCGCCAGAGATGCCCAACTCGGAGAGGGTGGAGAGGAGGATCTGATGGTTCACAGTATCGAAGGCAGCCGATAGGTCTAGAAGGATGAGAGCAGAGGAGAGAGAGTTAGCTTTAGCAGTGCGGAGCGCCTCCGTGATACAGAGAAGAGCAGTCTCAGTTGAATGACTAGTCTTGAAACCTGACTGATTTGGATCAAGAAGGTCATTCTGAGAGAGATAGCGGGAGAGCTGGCCGACAGAATAAGAACAAGTCTTTGATATTAATTACTAGTCTGCAGCTAGGAATTCGGTATCATTGAATGCGAAGACCGACAACCGCCAAAACATCTATCCATAACGACATGAATGAATGTCACTCTGTACTATCCATTCTAACCACGACAGAGAGGGGGGACAAAGTCTACAGAAACAAACTTTTCAACAGAGATCCCAACGACACACTGAGCGTAAATATATATATATTGATTGCAATTGTTCCCGAATGAGTGAGCGTTCATGTGCAAAGGATTAGCATTTCAATTGTTATAATTATCAACTGTGTGTTGTCTTATCTCAGTCGACCCTCACTTCCCTTTTGTACACCAAGCTGAGATGCCGGTTTATCCCACTAGGGAAACTCCGTTATCATTTCCTTGTAAAACTATCTACTGTTTGTTTATGCATTTCTGTGAATTACTTAGTTAGTAAATTATTTAAGACAATTGATGTATGGATGACTCATAGTGAAGACTGGGTTCGTGCAGATAACCAACAATTTACGACGTTTGGAATGAGACTAACGTGAGGTAATATAATTAATGAATTATTTCAGAAGACTATTGATCAGATGTGAAAATATCTGAAAAGTTATATTAGGAAAATTATAACTTTGTAATCTGAATATTTTCCTTGGTGCCCCGACTTCCTAGTTAATTTCAGTTACATGATTAATCAGTTTAATCGCGTAATACTAATTACAGAGAATTTTTGATAAAAACTAAAAGTCTTAATTTAATGATAGTAAAGTCACGACAGCTGTAACGTAACAAAATGTGGAAAAAGTCAAGAGGTCTGAATACTTTCTCGAATCCATTGTATGCACTGAGGTCTAAGGCTTTAATATTTAATCATCTCTGCCCTCCAAATTCATATTCATTATCTAAATAAGCCTGTTTAATTTTGTCTTGGTTTCCGTTCCAAATAAAATAGCATTTTTTTGCTCATATAAAGTAAAAAACAGGTCGCTAGGTGTAGGCAGGACCATAAGCAAATAGGTAAACTGGGATATTACTAAAGAGTTCATCAGTGTGCTTCATCCACAAATAGACAGGTATTTTCCTTTCCATGGTAGCAAGATCTTATCTATTTTTGCTAAATTTCTATTAAAATGTATTGTAGTGAGATAATTTCTTTCTTTCTGGATATGCATACCAAGTATGTTCACATCACTGTCAGACCACTTTATTGGTAAACTACACAGTAATGTAAAAGTTGTATTTTGTTGTAATCCAACACGTAATATATTTGAATCCAGATAGTTTAGAAAAAGTATCTAGATCCTCTATAAGGCTGTGGAGGTATCCAAATAGTGGATTCAAAAGTAAACTTGAATCATCCGTGTACAACAACACCTTTGTTTTTAATCCCTGGATTATTATTTTTTATTATTATTTTTTTTACCCCTTTTTCTCCCCAATTTCTTGGTATCCAATTGTTAATAGCTACTATCTTGTCTCATCGCTACAACTCCCGTACGGGCTCGGGAGAGACGAAGGTTGAAAGTCATGCATCCTCCGATACACAACCCAACCAAGCCGCACTGCTTCTTAACACAGCGCGCATCCAAGCCGGAAGCCAACCGCACCAATGTGTCGGAGGAAACACTGTGCACCTGGCAACCTTGGTTAGCGCGCACTGCACCCGGACCGCCACAGGAGTCGCTGGTGCGCAATGAGACAAGGATATCCCTACCGGCCAAACCCTCCCTAACCCGGACGACGCTAGGCCAATTGTGAGTCGCCCCACGGCCGGTTACGACAGAGCCTGGGCGCGAACCCAGAGTCTCTGGTGGCACAAATCCCTGGATTCCTTGATATTATTGTTGCATTTGATTTTAATAGCTAAAATTTCTATGGCCATAATAAATAGATTAGCCGATAGTGGACAACCTTGTTTTACTCCTCTTGACAGTTTAATACTTTCTGAGAAGTAGCTATTATTTACTATTTTACCCCTTGGGTAACTGAACATAACTTTAACACATTTTATAAGAGATTCTCCAAAATGGAGATATTATAGGCAATAATATATAAATTCCAGTCGTATTTTATCAAAATCCTTTTTGAAGTCAGCTCTGCATTTTTCATAGTGTTCTATTCTTTCCAGTACTTGTCTTATATTATCTCCAATGTATTGTCCATATAAAAAACCAGTCTGATTCGGTTGAATAACATCCAACAATACCTTTTAAATTCTATGCACTATGCATTTTGCTAGAATTTTAGCACCACAACACTGAAGTGTAAGGGGCCTCCAATTTTAGGGCTTAACTTTGGGACCGTCCCACCTGGCCAACATCCGGTGAAATGGCAGAGCACCAAGTTCAAATTAAATTACTATAAATATGAAACTTTCATGAAATCACAAGTGCAATACATCAAAAATAAAGCTTAACTTGTTAATCCAGCCAAGGTGTCAGATTTCAAAAAGGCTTTACGGCGAAAGCAAACCATGCGATTATCTGAGGACAGCGTCCAGCACACAAATGCATAACAAATCATTTTCAACCAGAGAGTTGCGACACGAAAGTCAGAAATAGCGATATAATATATGCCTTACCTTTGAATATCTTCTTCTGTTGGCACTTCAAAAGGTCTCAGTTACATTACAAATGGTCCCTTTGTTCGAGAAAGTCCTTCTTTATATCCATAAAAACTCAGTTTAGCTGGCTCGATTCAGTCAATAATCCCTCCATAATCCCTCCGTCAAAATGCATAAAAAATGAATCCCAAACGTTACCAATGAACTTATCCAAACAAGTCAATCAACAGTTATAATCAATCCTTAGGTACCCTAATATGCAAATAAAAAATAAAATTTAAGATGGAGAATCGTTATTGTCTTTACCTGAAATAAACAAAAAGAACGCGCTCTCTCGGCCACGCGCTTGGAAACAATACAGTCAAAATGGGAGCCACTTCCAAAATCTACAACTTCTCCCTAATTTTTCCAAAAACCAATCTAAAGACTGTTGACATCTAGTGGAAGCCCTAGGAACTGCAATCGGGGACGATTTCGCCCTACTATAAAAGTGCCAGGCATTGAAATCAGTGTTATGCTGAATATTTTTCTTTTTATGGTTTGTCCTCGGGGTTTCACCTGCCATTTCAGTTCTGTTATACTCACAGACAACAGTTTTAGAAACTTTAGATTGTTTTCTATCCAAATCTACCAATTATATGCAAAGCCTAGCTTCTGGGCCCGAGTAGCAGTTATTAAAGGACTGGTTATTTATATATACCACTTAAATCCTGTTTCAGTAATAATAAATCAGACGTTCTTGTTGAGTATCTGCTACCATTTTTATAAGAGTGGTTAAAACATGCTAAGAACAATCCTCTGAGTATATCGAAAACCGTTTGGTGTAGATGTTTGTATGGCTGCAAGCAAACGTTGATACTCACCTAAGTATCCCTGGTCATACAGCACGACATTGACGACACACCAACATTGCCTCAATAACTAGTAAAGAGAATCACAAAATAACATTTACTCCTTAAATAGCAAATGTGCCTACTCTTTCTTGGCACGTGCACTCTAGCCAACAGCTAGCAAATACATAGGCTGTGCGGGTAAACTAGTCTACATGTTGAGATTATTATGGAAAAAAAGCAAGAATATTTGTATTTGTCAAATGGCAGTCAAGCATCGATCATCATGTCACCAGAATAAGACCCACAATATTCATAGGAAAGGAGCATCAAGATCACTGTGCATTTTCACCACCAAGTGAAGTTCATCATAATTGATTTAATCTGTAGTTTATAAACTGCAAGGTTTCCCAAGTTGTAGTAGGAGGACCACACACCATATCATGGCGTAACTCAAAGTTTACTTTAAGATGGCTATTATATCATTATTTGTGCGTAAAGGCGTTTCCACCAACATTTCTCGCAGAATTAATTTACCAACAAAAACAGATTCCCCCCATATCGAACAAACAAATGATCTGTCGGCATTCATAAAAATTGTACCTGTTTCTGTCATAGCTGTCAGGATATCTTTTTCATATACGGTATGACTGTACTGCCCTGGGGAAAGACCACACTCTGCCCCCAGCTGTGCTCTGGACACCATATGTGAACTGATTGCCCCCCCCATCTATCTTCAGAGCTCATGCTGCTAGGTGACCTAAACTGGGACATGCTTAACACCCCGGACATCCTACAATCTAAGATTGATGCCCTCAATCGCACACAAATTATCAATGAACCTACCAGGTACAACCCCAAAGCTGTAAACACAAGCACCCTCATAGATATCATCCTAACCAACTTGCCCTCCAAATACACATCTGCGGTTTTCAGGGATCACTGCCTCATTGCCTGCATCCGTAATGGGTCTGCGGTCAAACGACCACCCCTCATCACTGTCAAACGCACCCTAAAACCCTTCAGCAAGGATCTCTTTCTAATCGACCTGGCCCGGGTATCCTGGAAGGATATTGACATCATCCCGTCTGTAGAGGATGCCTGGTTTTTCTTCAAAAGTGCCTCCCTCACCATCTTAAAAAAGCACGCACCATTCAAAAAATGTAGAATCAGGAACAGATATAGCCCTTGGTTCTCACCAGACCTGACTGCCCTTGACAAAAAAACAGCACAAAAACTTCCTGTGGTGTTCTGCATTAGCATCGAATAGCCCCCGTGATATGCAACTTTTCAGGGAAGTCAGGAACCAATATACACAGGCAATTAGGAAAGCTAAGGCTAGCTTTTTCAAGCATAAATTTGCATCCTGTAGCACAAACTTTAAAAAGTTCTGGGACACTAAAGTCCATGGAGAATAAGAGCACCTCCTCCCAGCTGCCCACTGCACTGAGGCTAGGAAACGCTGTCACCACCGATAAATCCACTATAATTGAGAATTTCAATAAGCATTTTTCTACGTCTGGCCATGCTTTCCACCTGGCCAACCCTACCCCGGACAACAGCCCTGCACCTCCCACAGCAACTCGCCCAAGCCTCCCCATTTCTCCGTCACCCAAATCCAGATAACTGATGTTCTGAAAGAGCTGCAAAATCTGGGTCCCTACAAATCAGCCGGGCTAGACAATCTGGACCCTCTGTTTCTAAAATGATCTACCGAAATTGTTGCAAAACTTATTACTAGCATGTTCAACCTCTTTCGTATTATCTGAGATTCCCAAAGATTGGAAAGCTGCAGCTGTCATCCCCCTCTTCATAGGGGGAGACATTCTAGACCCAAACTGCTACAGTCCTGTATCTATCCTACCCTGCCTTTCTACGGTCTTCGAAAGCCAAGTTAAACAGATTACAGACCATTTCAAATCCCAATGTACCTTCTCCGCTATGCAATCTGGTTTCAGAGCTGGTCATGGGTGCTCCTCAGCCACGCTCAAGGTCCTAAATGATATCTTAACCTCCATCGCTAAGAGACAATACTGTGCAGCTGTATTCATCGACCTGGCCAAGGGTTTCGACTCTGTCAATCGCCACATTCTTATCGGCAGACTCAACAGCCTTGGTTTCTCAAATGATTGCCTCAACTGGTTCACCAACTACTTCTCTGATAGAGTTCCGTGTGTCAATTCAGAGGGCCTGTTGTCCGGTCTCTATGGGGGTGCCACAGGGTTCAATTCTCGGGCCGACTCTCTTCTCTGCATACCTCAATGATGTTGCTCTTGCTGCTGGTGATTCTCTGATCCACCTCTATGCAGACGACACCATTCTGTATACTTCTGGCCCTTCTTTGGACACTGTGTTAACTAACCTCCAGACGAGCTTCAATGCCGTACAACTCTCTTTCCGTGGCATCCAACTGCTCTTAAATACAAGTAAAACTAAATACATGCTCTTCAACTGATCGCTGCTCGCACCTGCCCGCCCGTCCAGCATCACTACTCTGGACGTTTCTGACTTAGAATACTACAAATACCTAGGTGAATGGTTGACAATAAACTCTCCTTCCAGACTCACATTAAGCATCTCCAATCCAAAATTAAATCTAGTCGGCTTCCTATTTCGCAAAAAAGCATTCTTCACTCATGCTCGAAACATACCCTCGTAAAACTGACCATCCTACCGATCCTCGACTTCGGCGATGTCATTTACAAAATAGCCTCCAACACTCTGCTCAACAAATTGGATGCAGTTTATCACAGTGCCATCCGTTTTGTCACCAAAGCCCTATATACGACTCACCACTGCGACCTGTATGCTCTCGTTAGCTGGCCTTTGCTTCACACTAAATCCACTGGCCAAATCCACTGGCTCCAGGTCATCTACAAGTCTTTGCTAGGTAAAGCACCACCTTATCTCAGCTCACTGGTCACCATAGCAGCACCCACCCGTATTACACGCTCCAGCAGGTATATCTCACTGGTCACCCCCAAAGCCAATTCCTCCTTTGGTCGCCTTTCCTTCCAGTTCTCTGCTGCCAATGACTGGAACGAACTGCAAAAATCACTGAAGCTGGAGACACATCTCCCTCACTCGCTTTAAGCACCAGCTGTCAGAGCAGCTCACAGATCACTACATCTGTACATAGACCATCTGTAAACAACCCATCCAACTACCCCATCCCCATACTGTATTTATTTATTTATCTTGCTCCTTTGCACCCCAGTATCTCTACTTGCATGTTCATCTTCTGCACATCTACCATTCCAGTGTTTAATTGCTATATTGTAATTACTTTGCCACCATGGCCTATTTATTGCCTTACCTCCCTTAACTTACCTCATTTGCACACACTGTATATATACTTTTTGTACTGTATTATTGACTGTATGTTAGTTTATTCCATGTGTAACTCTGTGTTGTTGTTTGTGTCGAACTGCTTTTCTATCTTGGCCAGGTCGCAGTTGTAAATGAGAACTTGTTATCAACTAGCCTACCTGGTGAAATAAAAAAATAAAAAAACTGTACTCACATAACAACTGTGGATGAAAATGTAGTTTGTGATAACCCAGCGATGCACTCACCTGAGTTGTTGATCCAGATGTCATCCCTGCCATGCTGTAGGACCCGTGTGGTGGTTAATTTCTGTATTATCAAATGAGGAGAGACAAACTTATCACACAAGTCAGAGTTATACTTAAACTGAATCTTTATTAGTGAGAGCTTTGCAATAGCGATGGCTGGTCGACGAATCACCGTCTCTTTGATTCGCTGAGAGCCACAACACATAGGCTACTGAGATCTTTTATAGCAAAGATCCACCCCCTCGTCTACATTACAAACCACAGATGTTTGGAACGGGTCACAAGGAGAGGACTTTATAAATGAGAAAGGAGTATCCCGTAGCCAGATAGCATTCGCTATAAATTATCGTTCGTTCAGGCTCCGATCTCGTTCCTGGTACTTCATAGCACAAAAACACCAACTCATCCAATGGCAGAAATCAACTGTCAACTACAGATACTCCCATCTCAAGTAAAAACAACTTTTTGACCCCACTCCTGGACAAGCTCACTAAGGGGAGTGAGCTTCAAGGTCATACACTATCCCAGGATAAGTGCAACATCAGAGATGACATACAATGGTTCCAGACACTACCATACACATCTGTTGTCTCAAACCTTATCTCCCCCAACGCCAAAGGAGAGAGTGACTGGAGCAAAGACATTGTGGAGACAAGTAATTGGTTCCCCATTAAATCACACCATCCCTTCACATGGTTTAGAATAGGTAAAGACACATTCACATGGTTTAGAATAGGTAAAGACACATTCACATGGTTTAGAATAGGTAAAGACACATTCACATGGTTTAGAATAGGTAAAGACACATTCACATGGTTTAGAATAGGTAAAGGCACATGGTTTAGAATAGGTAAAGACACATTCACATGGTTTAGAATAGGTAAAGACACATTCACATGGTTTAGAATAGGTAAAGACACATTCACATGGTTTAGAATAGGTAAAGACACATTCACATGGTTTAGAATAGGTAAAGACACATTCACATGGTTTAGAATAGGTAAAGACACATTCACATATGTAGACAATGTTCCCTCCTGTCCTCTTCTCTTTCTGATATTCTGCATAGCACCAGGGACATGTGAAAGACAAGCCTGATCTCTCCCCTCTCTGGGCCCCAAGTGACTGAGCCCCAGCTGAGGGAAGAAGTGCAACTGCCAACACCGAAGGGATACATTCTAATAACAAGTATATCACATAAGCATATTATGCAGATAAGACATCTTAATTATCTATGTTACTCAACTAATTCTGATTCTTCCACCACAAAATGCACTTTAGTGTTTCTTGATATGACTTTTGATTGGAAAGTGAAATTCCATTGACCTAATATATAAAAAAAAATGGCATATATCTAACACAGATAATAACCATATTACACAAAAATAAAAGTAATGCATTTAAATTGCATTGATAACATTGAATTCATTTATGCAATTTTTTAAATGAACAGATTATAAAATAATATATGTTTTATAACAAAAAGATACAGGGAACCTGTACTAAAGAGCTTCAGTTTTGTTGATAAAACTACAAGCATAACCATACTGAGTTCATCTACACCTGTAAACATTTATTTTTAAAAGTTCAGCCGTATAAAAAGTTGGCGATTTTTCAGAATGTTTCAAATAATCAGAATGGATGCCAACATACAGTACCAGTCAAAAGTTGACACCTACTCATTCAAGGGTTTTTCTTTATTTGTACTATTTTCTACATTGTAGAATAATAGTGAAGACATCAAAGCTATGAAATAACATATATGGAATCATGTAGTAACCAAAAAAGTGTTAAACAAATATATTAAATATTTAAGAGTCTTAGCCACCCTTTGCCATGATGACAGCTTTCCACACTCTTGGTATTCTCTCAACCAACTTCATGAGGTAGTCACCTGGAATGCATTTCAATTAACAGATGTGCCTTGTTAAAAGTTCATTTGTGCATTGAGCCAATAATTTGTGTTGTGACAAGATAAGGTAAAGGTGGTATACAGAAGATAGCCCTATTTGGTAAAAGACCAGGTCTATATTATGGAAAGTACAGCTCAAATAAGCAAAGATAAACGACAATTCATCATTACCTTAAAACATGGTCAGTCAATAAGATTAAGAACTTTGAAAGTTTCTTCATGTCCAGTCGCAAAAACCATCAAGAGCTATGATGAAACTGTCTCTCATGAGGACCGCCACAGGAAACGAAGACTCAGAGTTACCTCTGCTAAAGAGGATAAGTTCATTAGAGTTAACTGCACCTCAGAAATTGCAGCCCAAATAAATGCTTCAGAGTTAATGTAACAGATACATCTCAACATCAACTGTTCAGAGGAGACTGCGTGAAATCAGGCCATGGTTGAACTTCTGCAAAGAAACCACTCCAAAAGGATACCAATATGAAGAAGAGACTTGCTTGGGCCAAGAAACGAGCAATGGACATTCAACCGGTGGAAATCTGTCCTGGTCTGATGAGTCCAAATCTGAGATTTTTGGTTACAACCGAAGTGTCTTTGTGAGACGCAGAGTAGATGAACCAATTCTCTGCATGTGTGGTTCCCACAGTGAAGAATGGAGGAGGAGGTGT